>NC_040241.1:22283972-22583972 GCF_001444195.1 Xiphophorus couchianus | reverse complement strand
TACGTGCGTGTCCACATGGGCCATCATCTCTGCCTCCTGATTGGTCGAATGGTCGCACCTGCAGCAGTGCAGAGAGAAGGAGCCGTGTTCCCATTGGCGGTGCTCCGTCATGTGACTCTTGAAAAGCGCGTGGCCCTCCGTCTCAAAGCCGCACACGTGACACCTAACGTGGACGAAAAGGTGAACGTCTTTACCAACTAAAACAGGCTGTTGCCATGGTAACAGACCCGAGCTTTACGTCATAAATGTTGTGTCTTTCATGAGTTATATCTGACTGACAGCTTACATCGAGTCTTGTCCAAAATAAGCCTCTAACTCAGTAATCCGTACTAGTGAGTTCTACTCTATGCAGATGATATTGTAGTGGGCTCATTATTTTAATAAAACGCTCCAGCACCAACTGGACCTAAATGGAGCCGAGAACTACATGGGCTCTGGGTCACGTAAAGGTGATATTAATATCGATATTAATTCACAACATATTTCTGTAACGTAAAAAATAAAACCAGGAGATTTCACTGCTTGTTCTGGACGATTAGGCTGAATACACCAACTAATACTACATGATACAGAAGTAATATTTGGTATTTCATAGATTTAAATACTGTTGTAAAATGTTTATTTACTAGAGATAGCACTGTACTATCCACATATACTATAAAATATAACAGAATTGCTGATAAATATTTTTCTACTGCTGTTATTCCTGTAAATTATGTCAAAAAACCCACCAAATTTCGAAATTTATTTTATTGTGTATTTGTGCTTTAAACAAACTCACAAATAAAACTATAAATTACAGAAACACTTCTTGGCTAAGAATGCAGTTTAAATGTGCATGTATAACTTTTAAAAAAAAAGTTTTTGCAACAGATCAGGGATCATCTATTTTGTGAAAAGCATTGATTTATTTAATACCATTTTAACCTTCAGATTTAGGATAAATAAATATGTAAACAGGGAAGCTTTTCCATTTACTGGGGGTTTAGCTTCAACTGGCTAATGCACATGTCTGTTCTGTAGTTTAAGGTTAAAATGTTGACTGGTTTGGATTTTATTAGGGTTGTATTTGATAAATGCATTAACACTTATACTTTGAGATAAAACACGACATATTTTGATTTAATGACATTCAGTTCAACGCAGTTTTTTACATTCTGATCCAGAGAAATAAAGCTAAATCAAAATTATTAAAATATGTTGGTTAAAACACTAAAAAATGAGGAATAATGGAACATATAAACCTAAATGAGGGAATTAAATGATTTGCTAAATTAATTCCAGTAATAAAAATGACAAATCTAATTTATTTTACTTTATTTTATGATTCCTGAGAGGACAGAATATATAAAAATTACCTGAAGAAGTAAGAAGAAGCCGAGGTTTGATCTCTAACGATGCTGGTTTGCATTTCTGCAGAGAAAAAGGAGATATGTTCATAATCCTGCGAACAGATTCATGAATGAGTGGATTAATGATGTGAAGTTATTGTTGTCAAACCTGCCGTTCACGAGGTAATATAACTTCACTAGCATCTTTAGTATAAAGCCAAAGGGCAGAGCTTCCATTAATCCATAACACAAACAACAGCAGCGCAGCAGAAGACGGTCATTAAAAACCAATAACATCACCAATCAGAGGGACAATAAAACCACTGCAGGCGACTGGAGGAACAAATTCCCTGGCAGTTTTCATGATGACGTGTTGGATCAGACGGGAATCTGACGGAGGATAATTATTAACGAAGTCCTCTGTCTGAACCTGTTCCTGTCCGCACTTCGGACTTCACACATGCGGAAGGCGTGGAAACTATGTGCATGCGAGCCGGGGTCACTGGGTCAGGCGTTCTTTAAATGGCGACCAGTCAGGAAGATTTGGCGCGAAAAGGAGACGCCAGCTTATCGGGGAAATGCGAGAAAACAGAAAACATGAGAAAACACGAGAAAAAACAGAAAACACGGGAAATAAATAAACAAACTGATAATTTAAATGATTCATGGAATTTATCTACAGATGGAAGAAATACAACCGACAACTTGATTGGTTATAAAACCGCTGACGAAACATCCAACCATCATCCAACACTTATCCATCCATCCATCCATCCATCCATCCAGTTTTGAATTATCTCTCTTTTTGTTCTGTTTTTCTTTGTCATGATTCAATTAACACAAAAAACCAAAGACGGTTTGACAGAGAGGAGGGAGGATTTGGGTCCAACAAGGAGACATTGTCTTAAACATCGATCCCTGAAGGATCATCTCTCTGTCTCAAACTCTGCTAATCATCGTCTTATAGATTCACCTTCCTTCTTTTGCTCTCCCGTTTCATAAAACCTGCTTAAATCTCCCACAGTTCCCTTGGTGAACCTGCTTTCACTTTAAATTCACTTCCATCAATATTTCAGCTCTCCTTAGCCATCGTTTCTGGCAGAATGTCACTTTTTATTATTCAAAATAAGGTCGGGAGTGGCAGGTGAGACACATCAGTGACGATGTTGACTCCATGTTTAATTAAATGTCTAATTAAAAGAAAGCAGAGCCAAGAGACTGCTATCAACAGAGAGAGACCTACGCATCCTGAAGGAAAACCTGACGGTGCTGTGGCCTGCATCATTAGTGAAAACAGAGTCAGATTTGAATGAATGAAAACACAAAATATTTACTGCTTTATCAGTAAATATCACCTGCAGAAACAGGTTAGTTATCTCTATGAGAACAACAAAAGGTCTAACTAGGTTCAGTCAGGCTGTTACTAAGCCAAACTGGTCTCTTTTGGTTTTGGTTTCAGTTGGAACCAACATGATGAAGAGTGGCGAAGTGGAGAATTTTTAATAATTTAAACATAAAGACCTACAATGATTGTCACGAACAAGAAACCCTTATGAAAGTAACAGAAAAGAGAGACGATATACTGAGGAAGGAGTGGAGATTGGGATGGAAACCAGGTGAGGCAATCAGAGGAGATGTGGAACAGCTGTGGCAGAAAACAAGCTGAGGATGGGTGGCTGTTTTCATGCCTGACAGTCCAGCAGTTATATGTTCTGTAGATACTCAAATTTTGAGAGGATGTACTTGCATTAATATGTCATTATTATTATTATATTAGTTAAAAATGGCTTATCGCAGTAATTTCTGGGACAATTTATCATCCAGCAAAATTTGTCATCATAACAGGCTTACTGTCAACATGTGCCTAACAATAATATACGGAGAAATTAAACATAAAACCAAAACTCCAGTGATCATAGCACACTTTTCTGTCTCAACAGAGACGTTGTTGTGTTTCTTCACTAAGTTGAGTCCGTTCTGCTTATTGGGTTTCACCAACACTTCCCCAAACCAGATCTCAGATAAACATCAGGACAGAATAACATTCATAAATACCAAAACCCAACCATAGCCAACTGTTGCCAGGGCTCATTGGTATGGATTGTACCATACTGATGGTATCTCTGAAGGAATATTGGCCTGGTTCCATTTGGGTTTGTTCTGCTGGTAAATAAAAGCAAAACAAACCAAAACAGAGTTTTATTACCATGTAGGGTTTCTCTGGGGCTCAAAAGTGGAGAGGAAGGGACGTGGTCCACGTTGATCTTCAGAGCAGGACTACAAAGACGACAACAGACAGACAGAGTCAGTCTCATAACTGAGATTTATTTATTTATGGTGAGATTATCTGTAGGAATTATTTATGCTACCTGCTTCTGATGGGCGGAGCCATCCTCTCCACCTGCTGACAGCTGGACTTACTGACCTTCTCTGTTGACAACCAAGAAAACATTATGTCATAACTCATCAATTAAAACCCAGACAGCATGTGTTATGTCACCAGCAGGTTTATAATGCTTTGATTGATTTTGTCAACCTTCTCAGCTGTTATTTGGATCAATAAGCTCCAATCGATGTCAATCAAAGTTGACATGTTTTTCCAGAATGATTTTCAATTGTCTTACAGTAACATTTGAGCTAAGCTGGGAAAATAATTCAATAACAATATCCGTCGTGATAGACACGTGATCAATACCAATAGATAATACATCCAATAAAATGTTCAATAATTTCACTGACTCTGATCCAGAACCGCACAGCATTCTGGGAGATTTAGCCGCTCTCACAACCTCTCACTAATCTAAGCTAGATTTGTGGAATCAACTCACTCACTCTTTGGTTACCTAGCAACTCACTCATTCTTTGGTTACCTAGCAACTCACTCATTCTTTGGTTACCTAGCAACGACATACTGAGTAACTTGCACAGCAGTTTCAAGGAAAGATCATGGCACCAGTTTGGCAGTATATCAAATATTTAAAGAAAAAAAAAGAATAATTATCAATAGGCAGAAACGTTTGTATCATGGTACGTTATTCTACTATATGGCTCAGCTGAACCGGGCGTAATTTGAGCTTTTCTTTGTTTTCTGACATGTTATGATGTCAGGTTGTATCAAGATTTCTCTGTTTTGTGACAAGAACAAGCAAACAGCACAAACCATAGATCTCCAGGTGCTGAACCTTCTACAGGTTGGTTTATTTCTCTTGGTAGTTCACGATTTTTATCAATTTTCACAATAAATTATAGGAAGTAGTGCTGCAACAGTATAAAGCTTTGGCCAGATATCTATATCCTAACTTAATTAGCAGTTATTCCTGATATTTACTGAATTATATATATTTCCCTACCATTTTGCCAAAAAAAACACGTTGTGTCTCTGATTCAGTTAAACTCCCCACAATCCTTTGCTGCATCACTATCACTGTCACATGACCAGCCGCTTCCCCTAATGAAACTTAAATGGCACCAAGATGGAAGCAAACATTGGTTATCAATATCGGACCAATACGCTAAAACATGGGCATTCCCAATAGAAAAAGTTAAAACCTCAAATGTAATTTAATCTATTTTTATTTCTACACCCAATTTCTCCTGAGTTTGGTTCTGATCTCCTCTTGGGTCGGTTAAATCTTATGACTCCCGATCAAACCAGAACATCGCGGTCATGTGACAGTGAATTTAACCAGCCATTAAATTCATCAGCTCAACCGTAGTTTGTCAGTCAGTAACTGTTTTCTTTAGAGGTTTCCATTTTAGGGTTGCACTGGAGTCACATTGACCCTGGAGAATAAAAGTTGCTCTATATCTGAAGAAAAGCAACATATTGACCTGAAATCGACCAGGGATTAATTAGCTTACCGGAGAGCTGATGCAGTAGCGTAGAGGCCAGGTTGATGGACATGTCCTGCCACAGGACCGCTCTCAGGCACTCGTCCTCCATCTTGGCTCCAAAGAGAAAGTGCTCCTCTATTTTCGCTCCAGAGAAAACCTGAGCGGCCATCTTGGCTCCAGAAACAACCCCGTTCTCCAACATGGCCGCTGAAGGAAACTGGCTCTCCTTTGTGATACCAGAGAAAAACTTGTTGCTCATCTTAGCTCCATTGAACGGTTTCTCTGAAATCTTTGCATTGACAGGACGAAGATCGTCCATCTTGGCTCTGGGATGAAGGAGGTCCTCCACTGCGGTTTCAGGAGCTGAACAATCCTCTAGTTTCACCTGAAACTGAAAACCGTTCGATGCGTTCAAGAAGCAGTCTGCTGGGTGAGAGGAAGAAAATCCATCTCCTGCGTTAAGACCAAAGCTGTACTGGTCCACCATATTGGCTCCAGGGTGCAACTGTTCAGCTGGGTTATTCCTGGTGAGGAACTGGTTTTCTGGTTTTACATTGAAGAGATGGTGGTTCGTCATCCTTAAGGTGGAATGAGTCGTCTCCTTGACGACCAGCTGACTTGGGGTCATGGCGTCGACCTCCAGAGGCTCCTCTTCCTCTTTGAGCCTCAACATGTGGCCGCTGACATCCTGGCGCTCTGTAACACCAGGAGAACATGGCAAAGTGTTCTTAATTATCTCTGAACATGGTGACGTTTCTGTAACGTTTGTCAGTCTGTCTGTACCTGCCAGTTTCCTGAGCAGGTCTGAGGCCAGGGTGTCTGTGACGGCGTTTCCCTCCGGGGTGTGGGTCAGCGACGGCGGCTCGGGACTCGCACCGGGACCGTCCGGCGACAGGGCAACGCCGGGTTCGTCCTGCTGCTCCGCCTCCTCCTGGCTCCCAGGATGCATCTGGGCCTTCTGGGTGGCCTCTGAAGGGAGTGAGAGAGAGTTCAGCTGACAGGACTGACTTGACCCCTGAAAGGCCAAAGGTCGGCAGAAATCCTGACGATACCATGACATAATAGGGTGATAGCATCCAGTTTTCTGGGATTTTATGCTGATTTATTCTTTGGTTGTCATCAGATTTTTTCTTTCATTTTGTTATTAGTTTGATAAAATTTTTAAATGTAGCCTCCATTGTCCCACCAGACTGTAATTTATATGTTAAAGTTGCCACCAATGACCAGCCAAGCAACTGGTTTATCCTGTGGTAGACTGGCCTGGTGGGGGTACACCGCCAACCTTTAACCTTTGACTTCTGAAGACTTGTAGTAAATCTTGGTGCTGATTGGCTGAACGATTAAAGGCAGAAATAAGGAAAACTTGACATTAGTTTCTGCTGTAGAGCTAAGATGTTTTCCACTGCATGTATTAATGCATATTAAGGTATATTTGGTGTCTGAACCGTTAAGACAGGCAGTTATCAACTGAATCTCTCATCTGCTTCTCTAATTAATGATCCATGTATTTGTTTCCATCCACTATCTTTCCACTTTCTATCCAAAAAGGTTAAAAAGTTCAAGTTGTGTGAAAAGTTGTGCAATATTCCAAATAAATTCAGTAGCTTTCCAAAGCTCAAAGAATCCAACTTGGCTGGGCAGAGAATACAAATAATCACACAGCGTTCCTCTGCTATTTTTAGGGAACGTTTCTGGATCCAGCAGGTTTGGGTGATGAAATAATTTTAGATTATTTTAGGTTTGGTAATTTAACAGGTCTCCAAATAAATGCCACTCTGTACCAAAGATTTTCCCCTAATCCTCTATAAGTCTGAAGAATTTGCATGCGCTGGATTGAGATGACAGCTTTCTTCGATGGATGCTGCTGCTTTGCCTGTCTGCCGGATCGTTTTCAGTTACAGCTGGAATAAATTGGCTGCACTTGGGCCTCAGAGTCAGCAATATTTCATTAAATCAGGTAACTTTTCCCAATTCCTCCCCATCTGTTGCCGCTCTGCAGCAGACATGTTGACAGGTTAAGCTTCCCGTTGCCCAGATAGCCCAAATTTTAATGATTTTTAACACTTTCTCTAAAATCAGAGCTTTTTCTGCTTTCTTTAAAGCATGTGTGTTAAACTCGTGGTGCAGGGGCCAAGTCCAGCGCACTGTAGCACTGGCCCTCTAAACTCTATAAATATAACTTTCAAGATAACAGTTGTGTGCTTAAATATTGTTTTATCAATTAAGTCAAAGCAGTTTTTAATCTGTAATCTGTTTTAATCCCTCCTTTCTTACTTTTACTACACTGTTGCATTAGCCTCACTGGATGTCAAGTTATAATCCGTGATCGATGTGCCGAGTAACAAACAGTCATGTTTACCGTCAAACATAAATATACTGCAAATATTTCTGAATTAGATCTTCCAGTTGGGTTTCAACTGCTTCTAAAAACAACCAAAGCGCTTGGAAAAAAAAAATCACCCAGGCGTTTTTTGGCAATAAGTAAATGTTTTTTGGTGTCTGGAAAATGAGCCATTTCAAAAACCTCCTGATTGTTACATCTCATTCCAGGGGCACTGCTCTGTTACCTAGCAACCCCAATGGAAATCCATCTGTCACCTAGCAACCCAAGCTGGGCTCCAGCACATTTGGTCAGCTGGTTTTACTGCTGTACAACGGCTGCTGGAAAAGATGAGTGTTCTGTTGTTGACTTACTAAATCTGAAACACTGATTTCCTTAAAATTTAGAGTTGCTTTTGAACCATAATAAATGGAACATTGAACAACACGTTGATGATTTTAACGACGGTACTTGACAAAATTTAATGTATGTTATTGGTTTTCACAATTGTTGATGATGTGTTTATGATGGAAAGCCGTTTGATCTGCTATATTATTGAAATATGCTACAAATAAACTTGATTGATTGATTGGTTGATTACCATCCAGAAACCACTTGCTGAATTGTTGATTGTGCAGGAGGCTCCACTTCTGCTTTTCAAAGATGTATGGTTGTATAATTGTGCATCTGTTTGCAGCCATTTTCACAGTCGTGTGTAAACGTTGAGCTGGGGGGCGTGGCCAACACCAGCTTACTTAGATTTAAAGTGACAGAGGTCCTAAAACAAGTCATTCTGAAACAAAATCTTATAATGATTTTGTTCAAAAATATTTAATTTTAATGTTTTGCACACATAGATCTGTTCAAGAAAGTATAATAGCTCACATTTAATGGGTTTTATCTATACATTCTGGCACAATTTGAGAACATTTGTGATCTTGAAATGTCTCAAAATGAAAATGATTGATTTTAAAGTCAGTGAAAAAAGGTTAAATCCTGGAGAAGTGAAGAAACGAAGCTCACCGTGTAAACGGATGAATCTGTGTGTGTGACTACCTGAAAGCCTGATGAGGAGGTCAGACGCCATCTTGGTGCTGACATCAGGGCTGAACAGAGAGGTGGCTGCTGGGAAGGGACTCGAACCTGCGGCGCGCGCGTCACACACACTCATCGACAAAGCCTCATCACCGGAGTGTGTCTTTGTCAGTGCAGGGTGTGTGTGTCGTTTGGCTGCATCAGAGGGAGGCTGCAACACACTCGACCCACGCTTCATCTCACAAGAGTGTATGCGTGTGTGTTTGACGGGAAAAAAAACAAAAAAATAAATAAAATAGGAAAAATCAAGAGTCAAAACTCAGAGAAAGAGAGAAGGGCAAGAGAGAAAGAAGAGGAAGAGAAAGAGGAGGAGGAGGAAGGCAGCGCTGCTAAAATAAGAAGACTAACGTATGGAAGAGAGGAGATCATGGTGGAGAAGAGAGGAGAGGGAGGATTTGCTCTTCACAGCGAGCTGTTGCTGACTCTCATTGACCTGAAAGACAGAGAAGAAGAGAGACGGATGGAGGGGAGCGAGGTGAAGCCGGGGAGAGAGGAAGATGAGCAGGGAGGAGGACGAGGGTGAGAAAGAAAAAGAGGAACACGAACAAAGTGAATCTGTGAATGAATCAATTATTAAACAGATAGAGCCTAATAATAATAAAAGGATAAATCTTTCCTGTTACCGCCATGGTAACAAACCCTGCTGTGTCATCTCCCGCCCTGACCTTCCCACCGACAAGCAATCATCAATTACGATCAATAATCGTCACTTCAGCCTGCCACCCTCTGTTAGTCTTGATCTCTTCATGCACTGCCATCCTGCCTCTGTCCTAAACACCGGGAGCTACATGCAGACACTATATGTACATTTAACTAACTGTATACCCATGAAATAGAAAATACTATTTTAAAAATATTAAAGATATCTCATAACAATTAAACTCTAACATGGAATAAAAATCTATCTATAATAAGGAATCACAATAGAATAATTTATAATTTTTAAAAAATGCTTAGGTTTACTTTCTGTCATTATGACCCTTCAGTTCAATTATTAACTAATTAAACCAATAAGATAATACATTTCTAAGATAAACTAACAAATTAGGTAAATATAAATAACAAAATAAAATAAAATGTAAATTAAAAAAGATAAATTATGCAAATTTGTAAAAACTGGTAAAAAAAAAAAAAGGTACAAAAAGTAGCAAAAATATCAAATTAAAATTTTATTTAATATGTTAAGGTAAAAAAAAATATTAAAACAACATAGATTAAATAAAACATTATTAAAATTTGATTAATAACTCAATTAACAGAAATAAATACAAATGCTATGTAAGTTAAATTTAAAAATAACAATGAATATAGTTAAATTCATTATTACAAATATAAGCAATGTATTTAAGACATAAAATGACAATAAATAAGAAATAAATATTTGTAAATGGGATTTTTTTCCCAAGAAAACTAATTTTGTAAAATTATAATGAACATTTGCAAATACTATAATACAAAGAAATACATTTTTTTTTTTTAAATCTTAAGCAAAAAAAATCCGGTAAGCAGATTGTTTTACAAAGTTACATTCATAAAATTTTATGCATTTTTCAAAAATGATTTATTCTTAAAGAAGATACAAATATTTAAAGAGAACATTCACCCCAAACATGTTGCTTTAAGTAAAACAGTGAACATCAAAACGAAGTAATTTTTCCGTAATAGCTGAGAATAACGGGAACATGTTGTGTTCTTTCGCCTCGGTGTTCTCGCTACCCTCGACCCCGTTTCCTCCAGCCTCTCGCCCCTGTCTCTAGGCGACACCATGCGGGCTGCTGCCGCCGCATCCGGCAGGGGAGCGAGAATCCACCGGACACCAGTTTCACCACAACCCCCCTCCTCTTCGCTCCCCTCCCCTCCGGTCCCCTCGGTGTTGGTCGGTCGGTCGGTCGGTCGGTGTCAGAGCCCCCCGGAGCCCCGCTGTGTGTTAGCTGGTCGGTTACCTCTCTCCCTCCGTCTCCCTGCTGCTGCAACATGGCTGAACGGCGCTCGCGCTCCCCGGCACGCCGAGTCAGAAAGTCATCTCGCGGGGCTTTGGGATGTTCAGTTCCGAACGGCTCTAACGGTTTCCGCTCGCGCTGCCTCTCGTTACCGGGAACAGGGGCATGTGTCAGCGCGCGACCACACACACACACACACGCTGTTACACACACACACACACACACACACACACACACTGTTACACACACACACCTCCGCTCCTCTTCCCTCTCGCCCCCTCTCCTGCAACATGGCTGAACGGTAACCCGACCTCACAAGACCTCAGAAGTCATTTTCACGGGTCAGTTAGCATCAGCGCCCGGTCATAGCCGGGACCAACCCGCCCCGGGACGAGTCGATCCCCGGCTTTTCCCTCCGTGACTTACCGGTACCATGAGGGCAGATGGTGGTGGCGGCGGCGGTGGTGCAGTCCGGGGCATAGCCTATATATAGACTATAGATCTCGTCCATATTAAATCTCCCGATTTTACTTCTTCATTTCATCCATCCTCCCGTTGTTACTCCCGTTTCTGCATCCAGTGTTATATAAAGTAGAAGGGAGAGAAGCGAGGAGAAGATCCGTCTCCTCCCGGTTCCTGAGGATGACGGGTCGGTCACCGAGCAGGGCAGATGGAGGTTTCCGCCTCCTCTCTTTCTTTCTCTCTCTCCCTCTCTGTGTGTGAGAGTAACACAGAGGAGAAGCAGTGTTTCTTGTACATGTAGTCCTGGGTTCATACAGTTCCCACCATGAAGAAACACACAAAATACCTGAAAGCCTTGCAGACATGATCACGTAACTCTTTGAAATGATTGTTCGGGCTGTAAGCTGTTCATTGTGTCCATTAACCATAAAACTGCGCAACCTGAAATAACGAAAATAAATCCACTTACTAGAAACAAGCCAATTTAGCAAAAAATAACGTCACTTTTTAAAAAAAGTTTTAGCGCTAAGATAATGTGTTTTTTCGGCAGTATCAAAATCCAAGTATTTGGCAGAGCTGAGATGAAAACACTTTTTTCGCATCATGAGTCACGTGATCCATAGCCGGATGTTACTCCTGGCGAAAACCACGAAGAAATGCAACTGGAAGTAGTCTTTTTTCTGGATAATGTGCAGCTGGCTTCACTAAAGCTCTTCTGGCACAGTTCATAAAAAGTTGTGTCATCTAAACGGGTTAAATCATAGTTTTTCTGTAAAATCTCCCCAAAACTCTACATACTTAGCCATTTGCAGGTAGAAAGGGCTTGTCACTCCAGGCCTTTATAAAACCCAGATGTTTCCTCTGATGGTTGATGGATGACATTAGTGGAACAAGGGGGTTGAGGCTACTGGTAACTAGCTGCTGACGTACCATTGCTAGCTAGTTAATTAACTTTGTTCTGTCTGTCAAAGAGTAAGTGCAAATTTATCTGGATGACGTTCATTTTTACCATTGACTCACTGCAGTTGCCATCAGATATGAGGCTAGATGCATGACTATAAGAACTCTCAGGCACAACAAACAGGTTTGGTCGTACAATGTGTGGTGGTGAGCCAAACAATTTTATTCACCAACATTCAAATGTCAGACCTCCAGAGACCAAATGTGAGTTCAGAGTAAACAAACATGGCTGACAAGGAAGAAGCAGTGGCAATAGTTTGTAGACTATGTTTAACAAGGAATATTAATTTAAAAAAAAAGATGTCTCCAACATCCACCGGACTTTCTGATGCACCATTCAGTTGATTTGTCTTCAGGTTTAGACCAAAATGCCTAAAATAGCATCATAAACATGGCATGCTAGTTTGTCTTGTGTTTGGCGCAAGCAGTGACATTTTTCTGTCTCCAAATCAGTGGACTGTGTTGTGTGACACCAGCCAAACTATCCTTCTATGGTACCAAACCATTGTCCTTTGAACCTTCAGCTGAAGGGGTCCAAATTTTGTGGAAGGGGTTGGTTGTATGGGCTATTTTTAGAGTAGAACCAGACAATATACTGTACCAAACCACACCGACACATGCCATATGGAAAAGAGACAGCAGAGTTTATTAGAGGACAATTAGCATCAAAAAGACCAAGAGATACAACAGAAAGGTCACAAAAAGGTTTGATGTTCACATCCAAATTGACAAGCTGTGAAGGAGAGCATTAATCAGAGAAGAAGACACGAGACCCATAGATCCACAGTTCCAGCTAACAGACTACTGACAGGCCAACTGTTAGCTGCGCACTCGACAAGTCTGGCATCGATGGAACAAAGCCATAACAAAGCTACTGATTGTAGCTTCCCACAGTTCTACAAAGTCTAGAAAGTATTGACACTTGTTGGGAGGTACAGATCTAGAGGAATGAAGCAACACTTAGCTGTACCTTTGACAACTCCAGGCTACTGATGTTAAGGCCACATTTGCATAATGTCAAACTAAGAGCCAATCATGAAAAGGTTAGAAAGTTTAAAAGATTCCTTTAGAAAAATGCAAGGAAGATTGGACTGGCTTTCAGCTGAGAAAGCAGTCACCATTTCAGGGTATTTTTCTGTCAAAAAGGTGAAGAAGGTTAGTCTGAGTAACAGGAATGTTTTCAGAGGAGAAAAGTTTACTGTAGAGATCCAGAGGGAACACTGGAAGAGGACAGGCAGGTGAGTTGATATGATGAGTGCTAAACAGCTTTTACTGAAGAAACAAAAGCCCAACAGAGGAATCACAGAGATTGGCTGGAGCAAGGAGAATATGAGTGGGCAAATCTTGGAAGGCTTCAACGAAACAGAGATCCAAGAACAGAACATATAAACAGTTGCTGAGGAGCTCAACAGCCTAATTACTCTAAACAACAACCTGATGGAGGACACAGGCTTCAGCTGGTCGTTATGTGCTGGTAGGCTGATCAGATGATGATTAGCATGTGTACCCAATGCCTTGAGCGACAACAGGAGTGCACCCAACAACCACGACCTACTCTGGCCTGACAGGTAACAACAGGTGAGCAGAGAACAGGGCAATACAGGCAACAGCTTGGGTATTACAGCATCAACAATAAAGAGTTGCACCTAAAGAATCAACTAGAGTTCATGTTCTAGTTGTACCAGTTTCAATTATAGAATTAGAAAAGAAAATCTGCAATAAATCTGGTGGAAAAAAAAGAAAAACTGACCATGAGGAGTTTGTTTGTTGTTCTGATTACTGTTTCTTGTTAATCCCTGTGATAAGGGCCTGATTAGGGATATTGAGACATTTCTAAGGCTTTTGGAAGCAAGAATCACAATGTTCCTTCCCAGGAGGGGCTGGACTACGAACTATCTTTAAGAATGCATTGACGATTCATCCAGAAGGTCACCAAGAACCCAGATCCACTTACTTGCCTCAATTAAGGACAGAAAGCGAGAAAGACTGGGCAGAAATGGAAGAGTCCTGGTCAAAAATCACTGCTCACCAAAAAACCCCCACAAAATCTCGTCTCACGTTTGCCAAAAAAACGTCTTGATGATCCCAAAACTCTGGGCTGATGAGACAAGAATGGACCTTTTTGGAAAGTGTTTGTCTCATTACCTAAAATTAAAGCCTTTAAGAAACAAACCATCACAGTGACAGTCAAACATGGAGGTGATAAATTAAAACAATTCTGCAAAGAAGAGATCACTAACTTTCCTCCATAATGATGCAGATGTCAGTTGTTGCTGCCACAACCACGGAGTAATTACTTTCCACATCAGGACAGGTTTGCTTTTGTAGCTTTTGCTTTTGATAAATGAAATGATCATTTAAAAAGTTAATTTTCTTAATTTTAATCAGGTTATTTCTGATAGTGGTTCATTCACAGACGTCTAGAAGGGTGCAGTTTTTTATTTCAGCCAGCAGAGGGAGACAGAGTCAGCCATTTATGCAAAGACCTTTCACTACAAGAAGTATCAGAAAAAAGAGAAAAAAAGTGTAAAAAAAACTACGTTTTATTTAAGACATGCAATAAATTTCATCTTAGGGAGAAACTGGATTCATTTGTTGTTACATTTTAACATGACGAAGGGAAAAGAGGCCAAGAGACTGAAACTTTTAACCAGCTAGCATCACTTTAAGATGCTAGCTAAAGAGAAACCTGAGCCCAATTTCATAAAAACATGATAAAAACCAAACATATGTTGAAGTAATTCATATTTAAAAATGTTTGTAACATATTAAACACACAAAATCCCTGATAACAGATCAAAACACACCTCTGTTGTAGTGAACTGGAGCAAAACTGTAACTGTGTGTCTTTAGTGCAATTTTATGTACGAACATGATAATATGATTATTTTTAATTGACCATTGATCAGATAAAACAATTTTGAACTTGGAAAAAAAAAACTAAAAGAGAAATGTTTTCATTCAAGTCCAGAATAATCTGGTAAATATTCCTGCTTTGAAAATATGAAATGTGTGAGCTGAACTCTGAGGAAGCTATAAAACATCTGCCCTGATGTGGATTTCTTCATCATCTTCATCCTCACAGCTCCTGCAGCAGAATAAAAAAATTTAGAGACTCTTCATCACATCAGTTGCACAGACAGACCTGCTTGTTTCTTACACATATTTATGGAGGCTCTTCTGATTCATCATGTGCTCCCTGAAGATGGCGATTGCTTTATAGACGTCCATTTCATCCTGGTACTCCTCCACCACCGCTTTGAATCTGCCAAGTGCAGATTAAACAACAAAGTATAAACTTTTTTTATAGTTTCTAGAAGGAATTTGTCCAGAGAACCAACAAGTCCTTTGGATTTGGTGTCTACCAACTTTGTACGTCTACAGACAGAAATATTTGTCAGTCGTTTTGGACGGGGAGGATTTGTAATCATCAGTTTAGAATTTTGCTACAGGTTCTTTATTAGATCTTAGTTTTTGTATTTGACTAGGCCATTCAAACACTTGAATATATTTGATATAAACCAGGGGTTATCAAAGTTTTGGAAAGTTTGATGGTCCATTTGTACGTTTCATTGATGTTGTGGGATTTACCTGCTATAGTTTGGCGTCATCTACATTGATAAAAGTATGAACAACTTCCTGTTGTGATCAGAGTTCATTTAGCCTCCTGTCATAAAAATCCTGGTGTTTGGTCATCAAACGTCATTAGCTAGCACCTCTTAGCAGACCAAACCAGCTGCTTTTCCATTACAAATGTACTTCATTAAAGTAGAAAAAAACCACAATTTTGCAATTTAGCGGCATTTCCATTAAATAAGAAATCATACATGAATAAGTTTATTCATGTGAGAAGTTATTAAAAATCAAGCCGCAGCATCATCTTCCAACTACTTCCTGTTGTCCTCTTCTTTGTGGTTTCTGCCAGTAGCAACATCCAGTTGTTAATCATACAACTCGTGTGATGTGTGATTTCCTTAAGCAGATTTGTTTTCAAAATATCAAATTGTGCAATCATATGGTCAATAGAAATGTTTACTGTGGCAGTGAAGCATCTTCAGATCCAGCCCATATAAATACAAACTTTAAATAATCATGGTCTCACTTTAGTTACTAAAAGTCTATCCAGTTTGTGTCTGGTAGAGGCTTGGTGAAGTTGGCTAAATGTTTGAAGTTTCTGGTTTATTTCAGGTCCAAACGTAGTTGGACTGATTACGCTGAAGCAGTTCACACCTACCTCTTAACCCAGACAAAGTCCACGTTCTCCCTCTTCCACATCTGGTAGAAACTGTTCTTTTTCAGGCTCGGAACCTGCGACCCGAGTTCCTGATGCAGCTTCTGAGCCACAAAGTCCTGCAGGCAGGCCCGGGCCGACAAAGCCAGGAGCCAGTACACCTTGTCGTCCAGAACCACCCGGTGGAAAGACTGCAGGGACCACTGGAGCCACTGTGGGGCCGGGGAGGAAAGATGGAGGCTCTGCAGGAGGAAGAATGAAGGTTAACCAAAATTCATATTTTCATTCTGAATGCAGTTTGGAGTCATTAGCAGAGATATTAGTGGTAATTTATCTGTAATCTGTTCTGGTCACCTGCTTTCCTGTCCCGTATCGTCTGAATGTGTCCAGCAGCAGCGACCTAATTCTACTGTGTTCATGGAGACGCCCAACCAGAACCTGCCCAATGAAACAAGAGGAAAAAACATGACTGATCTGCTTCAGACGATGATTTTTATTCAGTCTCTTATTTAATGGAAACACCACCATTGAAAAATTGTGGTTTTTCAAAACAAAACTGACAAAGTTTTGTGGACATTTGTAACAGAAACGCAGCTACAGATAAAGACACTGTCCACCATGACAGTGTCTTTATCGCCTTTTCCATATGAATGTAAGAAAGTAAATGTTCAAATGATTCGACTGAGTAAAACATGAAAAAATTCAAGGACAAAATTAGCAAATATTTTTTAAAAAAGGTGGTAACTCCCTCTTTCAGAAGACACTTTGAAACCAGGTTGTGCTAACTGCTCTGTGGAGCTTTTTGTCTGCTGGTCGACATGGCAACGGGTCTGTTAAATTAAGCCATAACTTATAAGATTCGCATAGGAAATAAGGGTGCTGCGACCAGTTTTGTGACAGATTTCTGCTCATCCCGTATCGGGACATCGTCACTAGCTGTAGCGGCTAACAGGCGAAGTTCAATCCAGTGATATACATCGGTGGCTGTACCATTTAGTGGAAATGAGGCTCAATAAGCGTACGATGGTATAACAGTGGTGACCTCTGACCTCAAGTGTGCTTCTGACTCTGAGCAGGTAAGTCTCCTCCTGCTGCATGAATGTGTTGTAGCAGCGCTCCGTCAGATTGCCAGACCTCAGGCCTCTGAGCAGCGAGGATGAGAAGAAAATCTCCTCGGCTTGAGTGGAGCTGGAGTCCCAGACGACGTCGAACAGAAGCACCCCGGGGACGAGCCCTGGGCAAGAGGAGACGCAGACTGAGGGGCAATTTACAGGCTGGAGCGATACGCACTGCAATGTCCAGATGAAGACTCTACTGATCACTGAGGGCGACCAAACATTCACGTAAAGCTGACCTGCTATCTGAACAGGTTAGGGTGGGTTTTGGGTGGATGGGTTTTACAAAACATGTTGATCACATTTTTTGCCCAGATAATAAGAGTTTAATCTGATCATTTCTTCTATTTTTTGGTTTTAGGACAACCTCACCTGGTTGAAGCAGCTTGTTTCTGCTGAGGTCAGCGGAGGTAAACCTGAAAGTAAACAAACACAAAACTGAAAGACTAGAAGCTGTTAGCAACTCTCCACTGAATGATCACATACAACTGCTGCTGCCATGAACTTTGTGTCCTCTCTGGGATTGGTTCTTGTTGCATAGAAGGTGTGCCTGGCCCAGTGTTTGTGCATTGGTCTGTGTCTCTTTCCAGTTTGAGTTTTTGACAGAATTACCCCTCCCACAAACTGCACTCTCAGTTTTACCTTTCCATAAAAAATACTCCTGACTCAGTTCTTAACTGTTCGCTGAGTCTCTGCGTTTAACCATTTATTCTCTCTTTGTTCTTTCCAACTGAAAGTAAACCAGGCCCAGTTCGTCTTGGTTTCTCAGAAAACCTCTGGTATAAAGACTCTCCATTGTAGGAGCTGAAATGACTCCCAATGAGATCACTTCTCAACTTTGGCCTACCTCGGTGAAGTGGTGCAGATGTAGAACCGAAGTTCTCCACAGGGGGCGCTCTGCAACTCTCCAGCTAGAAACAAAGACACATTAAGTGCTTTCAGTAAAATTTAACTTAAATATGGGTCACAGGAGTTTCTAAATTTAATTTATATTGGAACCATATAAATCTTAAAGTATTTGATAGCTCGCTCCAACACTTTTCCTTCTTCCTTCCTCCATATCCACCTTTTGTTTGGTGCTAATGACATCATTGGGGCTTCAAATTTACTAGTCTGTGTACTACTAGTATGTACTAGTATATGGATTTTACACTTAGGCTGCTGGATGAAAAACTTTAGTTTTCTTCACTGTTTCACCAACCAGAACAGGCAAGTATTGGCACAATTTGGAGGCGTGTGCGCACTTCTAGATATAGGGAGCCCAGTTCAATCCTACCTGTGGAAGGAGCCATTGTTTCTAGCCATGGCGTCTACGGAGTACTCACCAGCACCACCTTATGCTGGTGAATACTCCAGCATATGGTGCATTTGGTGAACCGTTTTCTCCCTTTCGTTTTCAGAGGACACATGTTGAAATTATTAGGAATTCACACAACCGCCCCAGAGGCATTTTGTTCCAGTTCGATGCAGAACTGGTCCGTCATGAGTGTTTGGAACAGCATTGTTCTTTAAAGATGTGCCTCAACCAAACCCGGTAACAACTATCAATAGTTTGATTTTAAATGAAGTGAAGTGTTAATCCAGCTTGGAAGGAGTTTTTGTTTTTACTTGCATCTGATGGAATGAGACGTAATACATTAACAAGCTTTTAAAACAAGTGGGTAAATATGTTAAGACTTCTAACGCATCAGGTGTTAAAGGTAAACTGGTGAGATGTATTAGCTGTTTGCTCTATAAATATTGCATTCATGCATTTTGTTTACTTTTGGGTATCATTTCCATGCAGAGTCCAAACTCTTTGGTCTTTTCGTCTATCTGGTTGGTCCGGTTGTTAAGCAGATAGTCGTCACTCCAAATCCTTGATCCATTCTGTCAGATAGAGAAAAACAAAGATGGAGATAAGAGTATTGTTGAAATCAGGTGTAAAATACATAAATCTAACGCCTCTCCTCACCTGGTGTTTACCCAGCCACACAGGTGTGCTGGTGTTGGTCAGTTGGAGGACAATTTGCCTTTCCTCCGGGTCGTGGAGCAACATGAGGTTCCCACCGGTCTCAGAGCATAAAGTCTAAGACCAGATACTCATATTACACACAGGAGTGACAGAGTGGGACAGAGAAAGCAAACGTTGGCTCTTACTTACACTGGCACTGGTCCAAGAGCTCCACACGGGGAAGAAAGCAAAACATCTCCGTCCGAAGAGGAGCCACCCGGGTTGACACTGAGGGGAAACGCCCACTCCTGTAAATTACACAAATGTGAAAAACTCTCGCATTGGTGACACTTTTTACTGTTATAATAGAAACAAGTCATTCGTACCTGAAGACGATGCAGAGAAGGACCAAAGCAGCAGATAAACTGACACGGTTAGCATCTTCCAGCTGTAACACACAGGCAGAAGGTTAAAGCCAATGGGAGCTGCAGTACGCAGCGTTCCTACAACCATTCATCCGTTCATTCATCCATAATCTACAGTTACCACAACAAAGACCCTGACACTTTCCACCAGGAGGGTCAGCCACAAAAGCACACAAGCTGGTTGTTCACAAAGTGTTGCATCCAAGTACATTAATGATGGAAAGTTGAGTGGAAGGAGAGGGGTAGAACAAGGAGAACCTTTCCAAACAGATCCAGGGAATCAAATTGTGTTTTTTCCAAGGATCAATGCCTTTGACTGTCATTTTCCATTGAAAATTATTGATCTGGAAGACTGGAGGTGAAAATGAGGAACTGTCTGCCTGCTGTGACTCAGGCAACAGAAAATATGGCATCGAACTTCCTCATTCACACAAAGCCGGTGCATCTTTCAGCTTTTCATGCAAATCGTTGGACATGCAACACATCCACTTTCTAACTGCCGCTCATTCAAATGTTAAGTTTCCTAATTTGGTTCTGATGGGCTGCTATCAAGAGGAAGACGAGACACCAGAGGCAACGATGAAGACGAGCTGCAGGACGGTCGCTGATACAGAAACTCGAGTTTCCTTCACAAGTCAGCAAAAACAGGCTGAGATTCTCAAGTTGAAAATCCACATTTTATTGTTTTTATGCAATATTCTTGTTTTCTTTATGTAGAAATGGATATACCATTTTGTGACTGGAGTTAACTTTTCTATAAGAATACTTTCTGATCAAACATTATCTTTCTGCTGAAAAATCAGTCAAAAAAACAAAAAACATGTAAAGGAAATGAAACATTAACTTCCCTGAAACTAAAATTCCTACATATTTTTTCCATTATTTATTATTAATTTAATCAGGAGGAAGAAAACAGAGTGGGGGCAAAACACAACCCATCAAATTTATTTTAATTCATGCCTGTATTTATACATACATTTATGAATTAAATTAATACTTACATATGAAAAATTATAAATATATTTACACATTTAGTTATAAATCAAATAAATGTGCTTCCCAATTTAAAACAATAATTTTTCAGCATATTTTGAAAGTCTCAATTTAGCATTTTATGCAGTTATTAGACAGTGGAAACTAATCAAACATTATATCAATCATACATTAATTTACTTTTCTGCTTCCTGTGTTAAAAATACATACAATAATTAACAAGGCTGATCTGTCAGGACTTAAATGTTAATTCTACATTTTATTTCTCAAATAATAATTTGAGAAATTAAAAGCAAAAGTAAAAGGTCCGTCTTTGTTTAATGGAAACATGAAAATGCTTCTTCATTCAACAGGAATATATCTGGATAATCAGTCAAAGATTTATGAACGAACTACTTTTGTCCAATAAAAACGGCCAAGTTAGTTTCTTATTAATTAATTTTTATTTTATCTTTGTCTCTCAGGAAGTCTGAATATGATTTGCATGTGTTAAACCTGATTTTCTGCTTGTTGTTTTTTCTGCTCATCTCATTTTGTAAAACTGTCCTGACGCTGCAGAGCACAAACAGACACCAGTAAGTCCAGAAGAACCAGTCTGAGTGATTCACTATGCAGACTGGTGGTGGCAGCCAGTTCAGACCAACTGGCTGCTGAATTAAAACAGTAATGAAGGTTTTCATTACAATGAAGCAACAGAAAACATTCAGTTATTATCTGTCTTATCTTCACTTTTCACAGATTTAAAGAATATGTTTATGTTTTAACCAAACAACTTCAATAAAATACATAAACAAAAAAATAACAAACAAAAATATTTCAACCTTTTCCTAACACTGAAGACAAAAAACAGAACAAATACATTTAATCTACTGTAAAATATTTGCTGCAGGATAAAATTATGATGAATTAATAAGTACTGGACTCACCTGAGCTCAGGTAGGGACTCCTCTTCGTTACAGGAAATTATAAGCAATGCAGAGAATCTTTAATATGTTCGTGAGCAGAAGGAGGGGCCTTTGACTAGACTGCTCATCCTGTTTCCTGGAGCATTTGTTATGTACAGCTGAACAAAACCATTCCTGAGTAGGTGTGAGGTGCACAAGTAAAAAAAATAAAGGGAAGGGAAGTTTTTAAATAAATTTTTTTATCACGCTTAAAATAAAGCTTCATGTCAAAGATGATCTGTGATGTTTTCTTGAACAGAAAATGTTTATCACATTTTTATTTGCACAAAATTATTCTTAGGTCATGAAATATTAGTCGCACATGAAAATTAGCTGCAATCAAATGCACAATTATACAACTGTACATCTCTGAAAAGCATTAGGGGAGCCTCCTGCACAACCAACAACAATACAGCACGAGGCCACTTGGTATGTCAACAACCAAACACTTGTCTTTTCCAGCAGCCATTGTAGAGCGCATTGAGAGACTATACCAGCTGACCAAACACGCTGGAGTTCCGCTTAGGTTGCTAGGTAACGGGTAGAATTCTGCTGGGGTTGTTATTTTTTAAGCGCCTGTTTTTAGAAGCAGTAAAATCCAAACAGATATTCAAAAACATGCAAAATATGAGGTTTGCATGTTTGCACTGATTATCATTCAGTGAAAAACAGTGAGAAGGAGACAATATGTATCTGTTTGCTGTCAAATAGTGAACCACAAAAAAGTTTCAGATTACCTTGTAATGAAAATAGGCATTTCCATATATTCTCCTCACCTTTAATTAATGCATAATAACCAGTTATTAATGATTTAGAAAGACAGATGAATTAATAAATTACATATGAACTATTTAGTAGCTTTATTGTAAAGCGGTGCCAAATTATTTTCTTTTTCAAGCCAGTATGGATTGATTTTAATTGATCAAACATTAGTTATTTGCCGATTGTGGCGATTAAATGGCTGAAAACATAAAAAACAATCATATGTCCAGTCCAGGACAGCCAATGTCTGCTAACCGGCTGTTTGGTTCTCTGTTGCTCCTCCACAGTGGAAAATATCTGTTAATTTGGCTCAACTTTTTCTTTTTTCTCTCTCTGAGTCTTAATCTCCACCCTTTCTTTCTTTTTTGCATGTTGGTTAATGTGACCCACTCCTCTTTGTTCCTGTCTTTTTCATGTCTCCCCCTGTGTTTGATAACATCAGCCTGACCCAGACTGATGTTTCACTGCCTGTTAAAAAGCGGCTGTGCAGTCGGCCTGATGCGCTTTATTAAATTGGGTTTAAAAATAAAATAAAACAAAACAAAAAAATGTACATTCCGACTACTGGATGCTTCCCCAGCCTCCCGTTGGACGGATCTGCACCTGAATCCATTCATCCGTCCAGAAAACGTTGTTTCTTTTCTCTCTGCTGTGTTTGGTTGCGCTGAAACGCTTCTCCATCACTGTTACGGCAGATAATCCACCGCCAGCTTTCTGCTCTGGAGCGAAATGAGCTCAGAAAGAAGATCAACAGAAACGTCCACGAGATCCTGGAGGCAGCCGGCTGCAGCTGGCCAACATCCTGAAGATTATCCCGTAGAGATAAATCACCTAGAACTCAAAGAGTCACATTTCTTCTGAAGAAACGCTCCACAGTTCACATTTTTAATCTTATGAGTGAGTTAAAGTTTATTTTTTGTTTATAAAATCTTTACAAAGTGATTAAAACTGTTTGCTTAGATGGTTATTTGCATCAACAAAATAATAAATTGAGTTATACACTGCAAAAACCACAATCAATAACTGTAATAATCTATCAATTGCATTTCACTTATTTGTGCATCGGCTCAAAATTACTAAGTAAAATTTAATTATATCTTATCAGTAAAGTTAACAATGATGAATAATGAACAGAAAATTAACTAAATTTGTCTCAAGGCAAAACACTTTTTAAGTTTCAGATCATGTTTCACATTGGTAATATGCGAATTTATTGCTTTGATTCTTTTCTAAACTTCATGAAGTTTAGATAGACCAGCGTTCGGGTAGATTCTGCAGTTCTACTGGTTCTGGTTCTATGTGCCTGGCTCCAGCGGATCCTGTGAAATCCTGAAGTTCTCCTCTTTACTCCCAGATCGGATAAAACCGTCAGTAGCAGAGCTGGAGGGGAAACGCGCTGCAAGGTGAGGAGGCTCCTGAGTCATGATACCGTCCTGCTGCTTCATCATCTTTATTTACAAGACATGTAAAAATCTAAAGTTTATTTTAATGCAACTTATTTCAAATTTCATTGTTTATTTTAAATGTAGCTTTAAAAAAATTACTGTTTATTTTAAATGTAACTTATTTTAAATTGTATTTATTTATTTTTTATTTAACGTATTTTAAAAATGATTCATCTATTTTAAATTTCATTGTGATATAAGTAAATCAAAGAAAAGTGGGATAACGTGAACAGAGACATAAAAAATAAATAAATTATGTGCACAGAAGGAACAGAGTCCAGAGTCCTCTGGGTATTTGTAGAGCAGATTATTTTATCTGTTTTGATAAAACATTTTAGTTTTAGTTTTTCCACTTTTGCTGTCCAGCTGTATAAAAGTAAGTTTTGTTACAAAAATCCCTCTGATTCCCATATAGAGTCTCTGAATTAATTGGCCAGTTCTACTCTTACTCTGCTCTCTGTTGGTATAATTTCTAATTGCAGTAATTATGCAGGTTTAATGATGTCATCCAACCTCCTCCTTTGGGGCGGAGCTGTGCTGTTATGCTCCATGGCTTCGCCCATCGTATGTTTCTCCCATGGAGCGAGTCTCACTTCCTGTCAGGAGATGATTCCTGGACACATCCGCGCTCATCCCCTGGACCCGAAGCACAGCTTCATCACCTTACACACCTCATCATCCTCATACCTGCCTGGGCAGTTAATAACAGGTACCAAGTAACTCAGTTATTTAGAAGTTTGTTTTGAAAAGTAGTGTTGTGTGTTAACAGGAACGCTAATAGGCAACATTGTCAAGCTAACAATGTTTACCTCAGAGTTTACCTAAAATTAATAATCTGCTAACATTAAACTGTTTCCAGTTAGCATAGCAATAAGACTGGAGCTAGCAATAAACTGAGGCTAGCACAGTCCAGCTAACAGTTAACTGTCTTTTCCACAGACAATATAACTAACAATGTTACGCTAAATACTAACTGTAACCACCTCACAGCACAGCTTACATCTACCAAAATGTAGCTACAAGCTAACATGGTGGAGTTGAAAGCTAACACAGGCAGGGAAACACAGTGAAGCAAACACCAAGCACAGTCTTCAGGAGTCTAGCTAGCAGGTAATAACACAGCTAGCATCTAGCACAATTTAGTTAAAAGCTAACATTGTAAAGGTTAACAGCTAACAGAGGCAAGGGGACAGTGAAGCTAACACCTAACAGTCTACCAGCTTTCATGAGTCCAGCTAACAGAGTTCACCTAACATCACAGCTAACATCTAGGAGAATTTAGCTAAAAGCTAACATGGTAAAGGTAACAGCAGAGATGAGCAAACAGAGTCTAGCAGCTTTCAGGAATCTTGCTAAAAGCTACTATCTAACGGGACAACTATCAGTTACCAGAATTTATCTAAAAGTTGAAGTGATAAAGGTAACAGCTAACAATTAAACAGAGTGAAGCTAACATGTAACTATAGCAGTTTACATGATTCTGCTAACTAGCAACTAGCAGAATCAGTCTTCTTTTAAATTCTGTGTAGTTAACTTTAAATGATACTCACATTCCCTGTGTTATGTCCATTAATTGCTCTCTCTGCGCTCAGTGTCTGTACGAAGCTCCAGAGACTTCATGGGTTTCCTGCTCCAGGCCCGCAGTGTTGGTGGGGAAAGGAATGGGTTTGGAGAAGGTCCTGGTATCAGGACAGAGAGACTTGGTCCACTTCTGGTGGGCGGCTCCTGGATTCGATCTCCACCAGGTACCCACACATTACGCTGCCTGTTTGAAGGCGACACGGTCACACACTCGGACAAACAGCTAAAGAGGAACCTGTCGTTTGTATGGAGAGCTCCTGACATGCCAAAGGGAGACATGCGCTTCCAGTAAGCTGCCATTACTTGATCTCTACAACCTATTTAGGGAACTCCAATAAATCAAAATGTTTATTTTGCCACATTTGTCTATTAATCTGCACGCCAGCATAACTGTGGTACAATCCTACTTCGTGTACTGGACTGGTATCGAGTCTGCAGTGGTGTGTGATCGGAGTCCCAGTGCTTGGAGACGCAGTAAAACCAAAATGGCGGATGGAGCAAGCACAATTGTTGCTGTGCAAGAGACAGTTACTACCCAGACAGGTCGGCATTCTGTGCTCATTACTAGCTAAAAACAGTGAAAAATTAAAGTTAAGAAAATGAAAGGTGTTGTGAAATATTATTTATTTGTCTTTGTTCTTTTTCCCTCCTTGCGCTCAAAGCTAACAGAAAAGCTACTCTTGCCTCTTTCTCTGGACGCCCTTCCAATATAAAAAATGCAACTGAGATTCTGAAATTTTTGAAACTACAAACCGAAGATGATCACACAACATTAGAAACAAGCAGCTCTGTGACTTGGAGAACTCAAACAGTGGCTGCAAGGAAGACTTTGACTTCAGGACCTCCTCAAAGTACCACCAATGAGTCTCCTAGATTCCTCGCAGGCGTGTCGAAAAGGATAACAACTGAACCCTTTTCTTACACAAGTGTCTTTCCCTTACCATCATCACCTCCTGATACTGTATATACAGTTACTACAACACAGTTTCCACTGGCTTCATTTTCCGCATTAAACTCTCTTGTACCCTTACAAATGGACGCATGGACAAAGAGCAACGAACTCCAGATAAAATCACAGGAGCTAAACCTTAAAAACAATCTTGAAGGAAAACATTACAAGACATTTACTGTAATACCAACCCAAGGTCCAACAATGGAGACCTTTTTCAGTACACATACTCCTGTAAACCACACTTTGACAGACCCAAACAAAAACAAATCAAGAAAGTCTGAGACCTCAAGTAGCTCAGAGAAACTGGGTGACAATGTCCCGTCTAATTCCCAATTGAAGATAGTCAAGACCGAAGTAACTCCATCCTACCAAAGGTCTTCGTTCAACTCTTCTAGGTTTCAAATGGGTGCAGATCTTAAGTCCCAAACTAATGCAAGTCAAACCTCTGTAGGATCCAAAAGTACTCCAAAACAAACCAGTTCACCTAAAAAAACAATCCTTAACTTTCATCAAACTCTGCCTCAAACTCAACCTATTTCTCTCCAAGGCGAAAATACCCAATTTGACTCATCAACAGAGTCTTTGAGACCATTTTCCCAACCACTGTCCCAAACAAAAAGGGTGTTTTCTCAATCCACTGTAACTACTCAACCAGTCACAGTCTCCTCAGGAGGAAATGATCCTACATCTGAAGGAAATACCAAAACCATGGCCCCGGTTGTTGGTTTTGTCACTTCAAACACTTCATCTTCTTTTTCATCATCTAATTCCTTAAGCAGTTCTTTTGCTAGTCACAGCAGTGAAAACTTCACATCAGTCACATCAACATCTTCCATTCATTCCCCTTCTCGTCCATCTCAGAACGAACCTCAAACAACCCCAAATCATCCTGCACCAGCATCACCTTCCCCAATCTCCATACCTCAGCATTTAACCTCTACTAACTACCAAACCACCACTCCGCCAACCTTCTCTACCTCTTCCACCATTTCTTCCTTCAGTGCCTCCAACTATCCAACAATGCCTTCTTTGCCTACTTCAATCTCCCCAACTTTCTCTTCTTCTACTCCCTCTTTCTCAGTTACCTCACCATCTTTAAGAGTGAGTTTGTCATCTTTTATTTCACCCATCAGCTCCCCTAAACCAGAACCAACACCAGCGCCTCATAAAATCACTCTACATCAGAAGTTGGTAACCCAAACCCACCATGCACCAAACTCTGAGACTCGATTCACCTCACCGGCACACAGAAAGGTTGTCCATCCAAACCCCAAACCTTATCCCAACCTCAGACCAAATCATGACCAAGAGATCAAACCAAACATTCAAAACACAGATACCAAACCAAAGCATCCCTCAGATCCCGCTGACGCTCCAGACAAAGAAGGAAAGTATCCAGACATTGTCCCCAGACACAGTGCCTGGGAGCTGGGCATGCTGCTGGGCTGCTCGGCCGGGTTGGGCATGGTTCTGGTGGTCGGGCTGAGGTATGTCTACCGGCAGGCCTGTGGCAGGCGGACTGAGGTGACGCTGAACGACCGCGAGCGAGAGTACGGGAGAGGGGACCAAGGGCTGGTTCACCTCCAGGAGTGTGGCGATTTGGTCAGAGTTAAAAAAATCAGAGAGAACAGCTTCGTGTTTCTGGCGGAGTACGATATCCTGGCATCGCCTTCAAACTGAGAGAGGCTCATCAAGACCGACGTTAAACATCCGAAAGACGGATCTGGAAGAGGATTAGGACAACCAAAAAAATTAAAAATAACTTTTCTTCACAGAATTCTGATATTAAACTTCTGAGATCAAAAGTCATATTCTGACAAAAAAAAAGTCCAAATTTTGAGATTAAAGTCAGAATTCAGAGTGAAAAAAAAAAGAATTCTGGGATGAAAGTCAGAGTTCTGAGAATTTTGGCTTTTGAGAAAACAAGTCAAAAATAAAAACTAAACTCTGAGATTAAAGTTACTTATGAGAAGATTCTTTTTAGTGGCCCTAATTATCTTCCGTAGAAAAATGCTGCTTTAAAGGTGACAAAATTTATTGTTTAGGAAACATTAGAGTCGTACATAAAATTTCCAAAAGAATCAAACCCACCAGAAGAAATTCCTTTGCAAGTAAAAGGAGATGAATGTTTTCCTTTATATCCCAAACCTGTTGCTATAACGCTTACTTTATTATAGTAGATCAATTTTAAGTACTTTTATCATATTTATATCATTCTTATGTTTCTATTGATATGACTAATGTTGACAGGTTTGTTTCATGCCTATAACTGTATGAGAACATAATAAAAATACTTACAAATAGGTTCCTCTGCACTACATTGTGGCTATTAGTTCTAAATTCAATCTGTTGTTTGACTTGATGGTCCATGTTTCACTGAGCTTGTCAAGGGTAAAAAACTTGGTAGAAAAAAGATTCTCACATTTGAAATTAAGAAATTTTCTAGAGAAAGTGAAAATCTGAGTTTCAAAAGTCAAAGATTTGCAAGAAAAACATTTTTTTACATTTTTCTAACAAATTTACAACTTTTGAAATTTATTTTTTCTTGAAAACTTCTGAAAATATAAATATATAATTTTTTCTATAAGATTTTCAACTTTTCAAACTGAAAGAGAATTTTTTTTTCTGGATTAATCTCAGAATTTGTTTTTTCTTGCAAATTTGTGACTTTTGAAACTTCAAATTTCAGAAATTTATCTCAATTTGTGTTTTTACTAACAAATTTGACTTCAAATTTTCAACATTTGAGAAGTTTGAGGGGTTTTTTTATCACATTTCTCAGTTTAATCCCCAAATTTGTAATTTTTCCAGAAAATTTGTGACTTTCGAAACGTAGAAATTGTGTTTTTAATAGAAAATTTGAGTACTTTTCTGTGATTTTTCCAGCTTTTCAAACTCAAAATCTCTTGCTATATCTAGAAAATTTCTAAGACTTTTGGCACAAATTTTCTCCTTTTTCTATTTACAGTGGCAGTAATGCACCATCATATGTGTAAAAATAACATTACTTTATTTGTCACATAAGGTAATAATCCAGTTTATTTTCAGTGATATATGGTTTACCCCTGCAGACAATAATGTTATATTAGACAATAATGTTTCTTAAATGGCCTAATTTCACGTTAACTCCCCAGATATTCCACAAGCTGATATTAGCTGCCACTTCTGCTTGCAAACGATGTGTCAGAGGCGCCATCTGTCCTGGAAAATGACAGGTCACTAAAATTAACGAGCTGCCAGTCGGATTTGTTGCCAATTTGTTGTCTAACCAGCAACTAAAAGGAATAATTCCCACATGGATTTGTCCCGCAGCGCAAACAAAATGCTCATTAGGAATATTCCATCTTAAAACGCCAGGTGCTGTGTTGCTTTGGGGCTCCGTTTCATGAAGTGTGTGATAAAAACATTGTTTTATGTATTATTTCAAATTAAAAAAGCACAAACTAATTGGTTAAAATCCAAGAAACGCATCCAGACAAACTGTGGTGTTTAAATAACACAATAGAGATATTGAAGTGAAATAACAGGAGATAATTTGTTTAGTTTTGTCGTTTATAAATATCAGTGATTAGCTCAACACCGCCCCCTATCTGTGTAACATTAACACTGCTTCTGCTATATTAAAAAAGGGTCAAGAAGTCAAACTGTTGATGTTCATTTCTATATTAGATGCAACAATCCAGCATTAATTTGAACAAAACCATTTACAATTTCTGGCAGTAAAAGCTGGAAGAACCAAAGTAGAAAACAAATAACAGAACTGGTCCCAGAAACCTCACCCACCTCCTGAAAATAGATCCTTTCCCCCCCCAGAACTAGTTTTTTCTCTCTCAAAAGTTCAAGATATAAAAAAATAAAACACATTTCATTTAAATATAAAACAATATAAAGGATGGAAATGTGAGTTTTTTTCTGTTTTGTAGAAAATAGTAACAGGCTTTGATGGTAAACAGTGAATCCCGCTCTGCCACCTGGAGGTCCTAGTTGTTGTTGTTGGTTGTAACAAGGCACTTTTTGTATCCTTCCGCCGCTCGGACGCATCAGACCGGCTGCAGGCTTGATAGTTTGATCCCCTAAAACAGAAACAAAACGTGTCAAAACACTGATATTAATCAAAATTGTATTTATTCTTGTGAAAGATTTTAATTCATCGTGTTTTTATTGACATAGTTTGATGAAGAAGGAAGTGAAATGGTAAAAATAAAGGAGTGAATTTCCCGCCACCAAACAGAAAAGCTCATTTTTGCAGCAGTGATCCCAGCAGGTGAAACGTTTCTACCAGCAGGGGGCGCTAATACACAGTACTCTCAACTAATTTACAGCCAATCAGAGCGATTAAACTGTTCATAAAAGAGGTTTTATTATTTTTGAAATTATGAGGATAACGTTATAACATTAATAGTTTAAAGACTGAAAAAAGTCATAAAACTGCCAGAAAAAGAGTTTCTTAATGAGAAAGGGGCTTTTATCTACGATGAAGTATTAAGAGCCAGACTAAGAGAAAAGAGAATAAAGTAATTACATTAACAGAATAAAGATGAAATATCAGAAATTATGAAAATGTTGTTTTAGGGAGAATAATGAAAATGCTTCAATAATGAAAATGTTTTTTTATTTTAATATATTTTCTTTTTATAGCTATTTAATATTTTTTAATTAATAATTCATATTCTATTTTTAATTTATATATTTTATTTACTTTTATTGCTATTTTGTAATTTTTTTAAACTTACTTTAATATTCTTTTTATTATTTAACTGAAGGATTTTTTTAATTTTTTAATTCACTTATTTTTATGAATACTTCCTAGACCATTTCTATTACTAGTTATTTATTTTATCATTCAGCATTTTTATTCTATTTATTTTAATCTTATATTTATTTTCATTGCTAGTTTGTGTATTTTTTAATTACTATCCTTTTTTAACTTACTCAACTGAATCATTTTTATTCTGTTTATTTTTATCTTTATTTTTTTCATTGCTTATTTCTATGTTTTTAATTAACATTACTTTTGGACTATTTTATTATTCAACTGATGCATTTTTGTATTTTTAACACATTATTATTTTTAATTGAATCATTTTTGAAGCCAGGTTTCCATCATTGTTGCTTCTTGAAGGCCTGAATTTGGGCTGAATGGCGCCACCTGCTGGTGGAAGGAAGCTGAATAGTCTGGGATAATTAAATATCGGCACCAATTACTCCGACTTAAAGCGTCAGGCAGAGACAGCCTGCTGGACTTCAGTCTTTACTCACTCAGCCGTGGTCTATCTCAACAACAGACTAGTCTGTCAGAGAGGATAAAAGGTCAGAGGTCAGAACTGGAGCACAGCCAGCAGCCAGGGAGCCTCCACAGCGACCGGGTTACCTTCTGTCGGCTCGTCATCCAGCTCCGGATGGTCGGCACCAGGACGGAGCCGAGCAGGATCTGGGCCGGGTGGTAGATGAGCAGCGGGACGGAGATCAGAGACAGATGCTGGTAGCCTTCGAAGACGATCTTCAGCATCGGGATTCCTGGACACACAGCCAGCGTTCAGCCCCCTCCTTAAACTATGTATCTGAATTCATTTTGCCTTTCACAACAGACTCTTTATACATTATATCTTGTCATTACTTTTGATTTTTTGTCATTTAATGCAAAACGTGTTTGTTCAGTTAAGATAAAAAAACAGTAATGATGGGAGCCGACGGTACCCAGAGTGAGAGACTTGTGTGTGGAGCAGAATATGATGGCGACGGTGTCGGCGGGACTGAATCCTGATCCAGACCTGAGAAGAAAAAACAGTAAGACGGCGTGTTAGGGTCACTGTAGGCAGAAAGAAAAGGAGAAGGAGCCAAAAAAATCAGATTCTCTGAGATTCTCTAGAAAAAACGTGGAAATTTCTGAGCTTCAAAAATTTAACATTTGCTAGAAAAAACTCGATTGTTGAGATTAAAATTTGATATTATCAGAGTTTAAAAGTAAAAATGTTTTCTTTTGGAAATTTTTGAGTTTCAAAAATCGAAAATATTCGACTTTTTAAACTCAGATTTTTACGTTTTTTTCTAGAAAATTTCTAAGATTAATCTCAGAAGAAAACTGGGAAATTTCTGCGTATCAAAAGTCATAGATTTGCTGGTTAAAGCTGTGTAGTGAGATAAAGGAGCCGAGTGTTAATTAATTAACGTGGAAACTGACCTGGTGGAAAAGGCGAAGGTGAGCAGCATGAAGCTGACCTGGATGGAGAAAACTGCAGAAAACAAAAGAAAGTGAGAAGTTTATAATCTTTTAAACTTTTAGCTGATTCCAAGAGGAAAACGTCTTATTTTATATTAGAGAGGCAAAGCTACACTTATAAAATACATGCATTTATTTATTTAATATATGGTATATTTACACAGAAACTTCCAGAAGTATTTGCACCTCTAGTTAATATCGTACACTGCAAAAACATAATATTACAAAGTATTTTTGGTCTAGTTTGGTAAGATTGTGATTTTGCAGTGTATAAAAAGCCTCAAAATAAATTCACCAATCAGCACAGGCAGTGTTGTTTCCAATTCAAAGGTTGGATTTTTCTAAATGTTTCAGCTTGATATAAATTTATTTCATGGCTTTTAAACCATTTCTACCAGCGTTGGAAGCCAAAAACCCAAAAGGTTCCGGTCAGGCCTTGAATACTGACTGATGATGACGACCAGCAGCAGGCTGGTGGGGTCCAGCTCGATGTTGGGGTTGCTGAACGTGTCGCAGAACGTTGTGTAGATGATCATGAGGAGGACGGCGCTGCTAATGGCGCCGAACGGAGGCTTCCGGCGCTCCAGGGACTCCTTGAGGAAACCGCGGCACACCTGCAGGCCGAGCCGGGAGGCGTTAGCAACTCGGTGTGTCCCAATTCAGGGGCTGCATCATTCGAAAGCCGCGAATAAACGAGAAACGGGGCAGAAAAGCTGTTAATTCGGACAGGCCTAGCCTTCAGCTAGCTGTGTAGCCTTCAGCTAGCTGTGTAGCCTTCAGCTAGCTGTGTAGCCTTCAGCTAGCTGTGTAGCCTTCAGCTAGCTGTCTAGCTTTCCGCCGCAGCATTACTCATGTTGCCTAGCAACCGTGTCAGAGCGGCAAAAAGGGAAAAATGGAGTCCGAAGTTTATGATTTTTACTCCTGCATTATCTTCTCCCTTTGTATAAAAGGCTGTCCGTTAACTTTAATCAGTTAGACCTATTTGCTCAGGAAAACAATAGATACTTAAGTAAAACAGACATTATACAGGTAGATATTACCTGAATGAATCTGTGTTTAACTTCCACTCATTGGGAAAAGCTTGCGGGAGTTTGAAAACGATGTGCCGGGAGTCGGGCTTTCTCTCCCGGTATACCGAACCTGAAGCGCCCCGCCAGCTGACAGCTGATGACGTCTCCGAAAATGTCAGAGCAATATTGCAATTAGGTGATGTACTGGTAAACTGATCATATATTTGATATTCACACTGCTATATTCTCGCCTAAAAACATTGTAAAAGTTCATGTGTCATTTAAAGTGTAATATACCAAAATAATTTGCCGCTCTTCACCGCCCCGCAATGAATCATGGGATATGGTGGTCCGTGAGGGATACACCGAACCCAAACTTCAAATCTGGGGGAAAGAGGGACGTGTTTGGAGGAGGCTTCGTATTCGGATAGGCTCTGATGTAAACGGCCTACAAATGCGGCCTTCGAAGGATGCAGCCTGAATTCAGATACGGTTAACGGGAACGAAGCCGCCGGGGCTGACCGGAAGTGGTGCGTCAAAAGCGTCTTCCTACCTGACCCAGGATCAGCGGAACTACAACCGTCATGAAGAGCTGAGAGAAGATGGAGGTGAAGGGAACAGAGGATGAAGATCCGAGCTGCAGGAGGAGGAGAGCAGCCAGGCGAAACAAAATGAATAAAAATGGAAAAATTTACAGAGTGGAGCGATTTAACATGCAGATTTTAATATTCTGGTTGTTCCCATGATGTGTTTGATCACAATTTAGGAGGAAAAAGAATTAAAACAGTAATAAAGAACACAAAACACTGCAAAAGCTCAACATCTTACTAAGTTTTTTTGTCTAGTTTCTAGTGCAGATATATTAGTACACTTTAAATAACTTACTAGTAACTTTTCAGCAAGATATACAAGCTTGTTTTAAGCCAATATTTTTTTAATATTGATTAAAAGTGATAGATCTAGCAGCAGATTATTTCACTGGTAACAAGACATTTTTACATTGTTATAAGTGAAATAATCTGCCTTTGGAAATAGTACCCTTTTCATCAATATTACTATATCTCACTGAAAGGTTACTTGAAAGTTATTTCAGGCGTACTAAGATATTTGCAATAGAAAGTAGACCAAAGTTACTTGGCAACATTTTATGTTTTTGCAGTGATTAGAGCAAAAATTATTCAAAATACACGACAGATGACCCAGAGTGGATGAAGATTTTGTGATTTAATGATAACTGATGAACAGTAAAGCAACCCTGAACTAAAACATCATGATATCAGTTTAATTATGAATATAAAAGCCAACAGGAGCATCTTTTCACCTCCGTCTACAATAATTTGAGTAATTTTCTGGTTTGTAAGCATTTTTTGTGATTAGAAAAAGGTATCTAAAGCTGCAGTCTGTAACTTTTACTTAAAACATATGCTGTTTACATATTTATTAAAACTATGAGTTTGTCCTCTGCCTTCTCTCAGAGCTAACTAGAAACAACCAATCAGAATCAGGAGGTTCTGATTGGTAAATGTGACATTGAAGGATTTATCATGCTATAAATTGAAAACCAAATACAAGTTATTTTTTACCTTCTCAACAATAATTAGTTAAGATATTTGACCTGTTATGTTTCCAATTATACAACCGACTTTACATTCTGGAGGTTTTTGAAACGGCTCAAATATTAATTTAATGTCTAAAAACAACTGGGTGTTTTTTAAAGCGCTTCGGCGCTTTAAAAAACAGCACTTTGGCTGTTTTTAGAAGCAGTTGAGACCCGAATGGAAGTACAAATAATTTTTTTAAAAAGTTAATTTTGCATAATATGTCCCCTCTAGAATATTTTAATTGAACAAAGTGGTCACATTTTTTTAGGAAATGGTTGTATAAACTGTGGAAACTTAAAACTTAAGAAGGAATTTGTATGTTTGTCTTAAAAGGGCAGTTTGCTATATTTTTACTTTTGGGGATCAATTGAAAAACCAAAATGATCTAAAAGAATCCATTATCACCAGTAAGAACAGGATATGGCTCACTATAAAATTATTAAACTTGACTGCGTGTGTGTAAAACTAAAGAAAATGCAAAAAGATGAACACTTTGTGTTGCATCTAACATTTTGCATCGTAAAAACATTTCCCAAAAGCTTTATTGGGAACATTGTCAACACATGGCGAATGTTTTATGACTTACAAAGAGCAGCAGCAGCAACGGAGTCACCACGATCCCCTGCAGGACAAACAGAAAGCATTAGAGCCCGGCCCGATCCGATACGGCCCCAAACCCGACCCAGACCCGAACCGCTCCTCACCAGGAAGCTTCCGAACGCCGAGTTAAAGATGGCCGCCGCCTGGAGGCACAGAGAGCAAGCGGTCAGCGGGGAGACAGCAACAGGCAGACTCACCAATCGCCTCTCGGGTCGAACCGACTCGGTGTGAGCGTCACCTCGTTCCCGCCGACTGCTTTGGTCAGAATGACGGCGGAGGAAACCGGAGGGGGCATGCAGCTCACTGTCTGTAACCTAGGCAACGACAACAACAGGAAGAGGGTCAACTGGGGAAAAAACGTTTTCCAAATACATTCACATCTACACAGGGTTTCCCCCAGGGTATTATAAGCCTGGCGGGCCACCAGGCTTTACTTGTGCCCCCACCAGGCTAAGCTTTGCTTATTTATTTAAGTCCTTTTAAAATGTTTGCATTTTTTAAAGACTTTATAATTGGTGTTCAGGTATTAATCTTCCAATCTTTCAATAATACATAATTATCAAGTGATATTTTCAAATTTCCTGTCAAGTTTAATCATTTTTTAACTCAAAAACACGACGGGCCGCTGGATGAACGACTGCCCAAACACCCAACCAGAGTTTCAAAGGTCAACAGCAAAACACATTTTCACTTTTTTCATTTTGTATTCTGTTTATTTCAGCGTTGTGTTCTCTTTGCTTTACTTGTGTATTGAAACTTTAAAATGACCAAAATAAACAAATATATCTTCTCTTTTTCAGCAACAATTGTAAAGTGCATGCAGAAGGAAAGCCAACTGAGTTCTGCTTGGGTTGCTAGGTAACAGTGCTGGGCTTGGCTGGGGTTGCTAAGTAACAGTGAAGGCCATTAGAATATGAGTTAAATTTCTGAAACAGTTCATTTTTCAGACACATAAAAACATTATTTTATTGATAAAAAACAGTTTGGTCGGGCTTTTTTCAAGCATTTGTTCTGTTTCTACAAGCAGTTGAGACCCAAATAAAAGTTTAAAAACATGAAGAAAGTTCATTTTTACATAATGTTGAGTTGTCTTTTTGGTATTTTCTAATGCTGCTGCTGTTTTAGTAGCGAGGCCCCAAAAGAAAACAGAGCTTCAACCTGAACGTTACATAAAGTTTGGATGTTGCTCCTAAACTTGCATAGAGAATCAGCTGTAATAACCATGACTGTGGCTCTTTGTGTTCGGCCCTCAGGTACATTTTAGACCCAGACAGAGCGCCCCTTTCACACACACACACTCACACACACCCACACTGTACCCTTTGAGGAGCCACTGGTCGATGGCGGTCAGCGCCAGGACCTGCAGCAGCAGCCAGACGACCAGGGGGAAGAAGACCAGTGTGAACGACTGGACGAAGAGGTGGAGGCGAACGTGGAACAACGCGTTCCTCAGCTCCTAACGGGAAAAAAACAGACACGATGATGGAAGGTTTCTGAGCTGCACCTGAAGGCATCGCGGCCCTGACTCACCTCCGTTTTCAGAGACAGGCCGCTGTTGAAGAAGATGAGGGAAACGGCAATGTAGGTGATGGTGACCTCTGGCCTTAGTGGACCTGACAGGCAAGAAGAACAAGGCGCTATTTTACACCGGTAACCGCGGTAACAGACCAAATCATTAGCTGCTAGACCTTCAGTTTATGTTGTTCTAACGCAGTGGTGTCCAGACATTTTGCCCTGTCAAATTTAAATTAATGGTGGGGTAGAAAAATCCTTAAATTAGAAATGCAAAAATTTGTTTCCTGTGTTTTTTAGTTTTACCTGCTCAACAATAAACATTTTTTAATTAAATCTGTAAATCATTAAAGATACAAGACATAAAAAAGGCTGCAGACATTTGCCTTATTAAAAGAAAAAACATCTAATTTCCAATTTTTTTGGTCATCAATTGTTTTCTGCCTTGTTGGGCCAAATTTCCTACCATTCTGGACTTGTGGTCAGAGGCTGAACAAAATCCTTTCAAAGTGTCAAATGGTTTAAATTAGGACAATGTTTACCAGTCTTAGATTTTTTTTCATATCAGATCAAGTTTTAATTGTTTTTTAGTACTTTGTTTCAATAAAAAAAAAAAAGATCACAAATAGCAGAAAATATTTTCATAAAGTGGAAAATATTTTCCAATGATTGAAACCAATACTTTTCAATCATTGAATGCTATTGGATGGAGAACACGCCACACTTTTTAGATTTCATTCATATGAAAATTTAAAAAGGCAGGAATAAAGAAACATTTCTATGTTTTTGTAAATCGAAGTGAGGATTTTCGAGGAGCACCTGAAGGCAGCACAACAGTAGCAGCCGTGCAGGTTATCTTATCTACAGGTGAGGCGGAATTACATTATATTACTTATTTATCAGTATTTATCAGTATTTGTTATCAGTATTTGAGCAACAATCTCAGTATTAGTTCTAAATCTGTCCTCAGATTATATCTGAAAATCCCCAGACTGATTCTTCTTATAAAAACTAGAAGATAAAAGTCCTGACAGGAGTGTTGACATTTCCGCTGAATGCAACGTGTCACTATGAGCCAGGTAAGAGGAAACATTTCAGTGTCTTCCAGATAAATCTAAATCAATTCAGATTAATATTCAACTGAGCTCTCCGTTTCCAGCATTTAAAGTTAAAAACTCTCTATATATTCATTCAAAACTTTAAAAGAACCGCTTCGAACTCCGAGGCTCACCTCCTTTAACACCGACACCGGGCAGCAGTTTGGCCGACAGGATGACCAGCACTATCCCGATGATGAACCACTCCTTCCGCAGCCTCGCCAGGAGGCCCATGATTCAGCTGCCGGGCTCTGCCTGCGGCCTCCCAGCCGGCCCTCCGATCGCAGCAGCCGGACTCAAGTTTCTGACACCTGCCGCTGCTTCTTCCTTCCCGGAGTTCAGTTGGAAAACACCAACGGAGCAACAGGAGCTACTTCCGGACACGTGGGTTGCGACGCCGCCGTAATGACCGAAGAGAGGCGCACAATAACTTACCGTAACAAATGTTTGAAAATATAAAAAAATATACAGAACACACAACACGGTTTAGCCCAAAATAAAACACACAACCGTTCACGTTTGCAACTTCAGAACAACGTTCACAACTGAAAATACCGGATACAATCTTAAAGCCGGAATTTGTCCCTTAAAAATAAGAGCGTTAAATCTAAAACCGGAAGTTAATCATAGATAGAATGAAGTAAAAACGATATGCGCCCAGATACAAACAAATATAGAACTTAATTTAGAGTTATTCAAAAATAATATAGTTATAACACGTATTTTAAAGTGAATATGTTTAAACTATAAAGAATTTAATAGCATAAATTAAATACAAATATTTTAATATACTAAAATTAAGTTTTACCTGTATTTTAAGTAAAATTAAATCAAAGGAGAAATGTTAGCAATATTAGATTTAAAGACATATTAATACAAAAAATAACAGGAACAATAATTGTTCAATAAAAAATATTTGAATTTTAAATTGAAATACAAAACGTATGCTACTATTACTATTTCCATCAGCAATTTATTATATCATTTATATTAGAAAACTAATTAAAATGAGATAAATAATGCAATTCAATAAAATAGAAACCGTAAAATTGTGATATAAGAAAATAATTGCAACTGTCTTTAAAATGAAAGTTGGAAAAGGAAATAAAATTAATAAAAAATTATCAAATATTTGTGTAAAATCTGACAAGAGTTAAAATAAAGTAAAATTGAAATTCTAATTAAAATGATTTTTACTAATTCTATTAATAGTTTACAGGGGTAATATTTGAATGAAAACATTAATAAAATGAAAATAAACTAATTAAAAATAATTGGAAAGTACTGCAACAAATAAATTGCTGCTGCATTTAAAATAAAACTTACAAAATATTAAATATTTTAAAACAGAATTTACATTTTAACAATGTTTTGTAAGAAAAAGAAACAAAAGGCAAAAACAATAAAAAACCCAACTATATTATACGCATCAAACAAAACATTATGACCAAAAACATTGGAGTTTAAACATTTATCTTTTTGGTCCATTGACACCTGGCACATGTTCATAGAGTTGAAACTGAAAGCCAAAGTTTTCCAGACACTTTGATAAAGATAAACTGAATCAATATAAATAAGCTGAATACTGGTTAGATCACATCATCTTCATAACTGCAGGTAATTTAACTCTCATTAGCCTCAATAGAAACAGAGGAGGTTTGAATTTGCTATTAAATGAAAGAGTTTTAAATTATTTTCAGATGTGAAATCTTGCCATTCTGTTAATTTATTATTTCTTGAACAAGATAAGTGGTTGGCAATATGTAAAGACAAGTAATAATGTATATTTTTGTTTGTTTTTCTCCTTCCTCTCAACAACCAGCTGCTGAATGTTAATTTCTAAACCCTCAGCAGAAGTTCTGGTGTCCTCTGGTTTCCTTCCAGTCCACCAGCTGGTTCACAGAGGACAGTGAGGGCGTCTTCATCTCAGAGATGTGTGTCTTGATGAGAGAGTGTGCGCATGTATAACCCAGCTTCACCTGAAAGAGGTGACAAAAAAACAGGCAAATTGTGAGATATCCTCTGCCCTTCCTTGTAGTTTAGGTGTTCCTCAGGGACCTACACTCACACCGCTTTTGTTTAGTTTTAAAATAAATGATCTGCAAACTGTATCCAAAAAGTATGAGGGTGCATTCCCACCGGTCCGGTTTAGCCTGCTTTAATCAAACTCTGGTTCTTTTGTCTAGAAAGTTTGGTTCGTTTGGGGAAGTGTGAACGTGCGATCGGACCAAAACAGCGAACTCTGGTTAATCTACAAACCAACGTCTCCATTCGGTTGAAGTGAATTCTGGAGCAAAATAAAAGTATATGTGAATGCCAAGCGGACTGGAGAAGCAGGAAGAGGACTACAATGCATTGCATTCTGGGTAAATACAACCAAAACAATCACATTTCTTTTTTTAATGCAAACACAACAATAGCAAAATTGTGTTTTTACAACATTATCGTAAAATAGTTTTGCGCACATTTGTTATGGAAGCACAGCTACGGTTTCCTGGTACCGAACAGATGTCGCCAGATATGACTTTATAAAGACGCACCTGTGCTTTGTGCTGCAGAAGCACCTCTCTGGCGGTGCAGGCAGCTTTGTAGCTCTGCAGGAAGTATTCACACGATTTCAGAGGCCGATTCTGCAGAAAGAGGCAGATGAAATCATTTCTAAACTGACAGGACGTAAAATAATAATCAGCTTAACGTGTCTCAGATTGGTACCACATCACTGTAGATGCAGCCCAGAGTCAGGCTGATGTCCGCCAGCCTCTCCTGCAGGTCGCTGCTTTGACACAGATCAGCTGACTTCTCCAGCGTCTCAATGCACTCCTCAATGTTTCCTTCGCTGTTGGAAAGATAAAAACTCTTAGACCAACACTTTGATGAACTGTTGTAGCTTTTTTCCTGGCAAAGCTGATTATTTTATTAGATTTTTGCCAGTATCAGTAATACAAGTACTGATATTGATACTTTGTGTTATTTAATTTTCATATATCATCAAACTTCTGACCTTTAAGTTTTTCTTTTAATTTTTCCTGTGAGTTATTTTATTAAAACCTAAGGCAGAATGTGAACAAATTTCATATACTGCAAAAACATAAAATTTTACAAAAATATTTTTGGTCTAGTTTCTAGTGCAAATATCTTAGTTTTAACTTGAAATAAGATAAAACTAATTACCAAGCAACTTTTCTCCAGACCTACTGCAGCTCCACCAGCAGGGGGCGATATGGACGTAAAGTTTAATCATGATATTTTGTGCAACAATTGTAATAACAATAAAAGTGACGATAAAAACTATTCACTACCTTTTTCAAGTTTCCGATTGGCTATGACTGCAAGACGCAGCAAACCAGAGCCAAACAAAACCAACCAAGACCAACCAAAGCCAATCACAGCCAATCAGGGCCAACCAGGGCCAATCAGAGTCAAATAAAGCCAACTAGATCTAACCAGAGCCAACTGGGGCCAATCAGGGCCAACCAACCAGGGCCAATCAGGGCCAAGTCAATAATTCCTTAGTAATAATAGAGAGCATTTGTTTCCCTTGGTGTTTTTTCCACTTATAACAAGACATTTTCCCATGTGATAAGTGAAATAAAGTGCCAGTCGAACTATTAACTTTTATTCAATGTTAAAAACTTACTGACTAAAACAAGCTCCTATATCTTGCTGAAAAGTTACTTGTAAGTTAGTTTTGTCTTATTTCAAGTGAACTAAGATATTTGCACTAGAAACTAGACAAAAATAACAGTGGCGGTATCTACAAAATATTTTAATAACATATGAAGAAAAACAAAACAAATGTCAGTGTATTTTTTTCCCTAAACAAACAAAGAGAAAATCAAATAAAAATATTTTGGAGGTAAAGCTGAGATACTGACACAAAAATAAAACTAAATTTAGCAAAATAAAATTTAGTTTTATTCTATAAAATTTGACTTCCGTTTGAAACTTCTCATTATTTCATCCCACAGCATGATGAAGCCACCACCATTGGTTGGATGATTGACCAGAAAGCAGAAGTCAGGTTTCATTCTGTCATGACCAGAAACATCTGTGATGATGTCGGTGTTCGTACCTTTGTAAGGACTTGGCTATGGCTTTGTAGGACTTCACCAAACCTTTAACGTCTTGCAGGGAGCCAAAGAGTTCTACGCAGGTGTTGAAGAGCTGGGTGTCATTTATAAAAGACACTCATGAATTTATTTTTGTCAGCTGATTAATGTTTCTGTTACAACTAAAGTTAAGATTTCCTGCTTTGATACCTCCTTGGCTGCTTGATGATCTCCTGAACTCTGTAAGCCCATTCCTTCCCTGAAGAACGACTCCGCCTTCACCGACTGATCGCCGCCTGAAACAAACCAGATCACATACAGACTCATGAAAAAATGCTTAAGTTAGGTTTCAAATAAGTAAATTTCAACCAAAAAACGTAGAAATTTTCAGAAAAACCTAAAAGATTTTCCAGAAACATCTCATTCTGAAAGGATTTCACAATCGGCAGAACCGAGCAGAAAGAAATCTTTTATTCAAGAATAATTTTGTGGAAAAAATTTAATAAACATGTTTTTAACAGACTGTAGACTTTTCTAACCTGTTCAAGGAAGCATAATAGGTCACCTTTAAATTTTTAAACTCCAGGGTAGAACAGAGAAACAGGGACGGCCTAATAATATTAATATCACAAAACTTTTTTTAAGTTATTTTCTTTCTCTCCCTTTTTTCCCCTTCTGCCCAAAATAACTGTGACCCTCAGTTAATTGAGGAATATTAGAGAAAGGAAAAATAATGCAAATCAGATAATAATTGCCAGGATAAGAGAAAATAAAGTATATTCTAACCCACATATTTTAAACAACCTTATTGTTTTTGTTGTGACACCATTTGGTTATGTTTTGTGTTTGTCCTAAATGTATCCATTTTAATGTTTACTTCATTTTTTGTTCTAATTTAGTTTTGTTGCTGTTATTCTTTTTCTTATCATGTTATGTATTTTGCAGGTCAACACCTCTTTTTGTTAGTCTGTAATGTTTGTTTTATGAGCACTAGTTGGTGAATTGGTGTAAACTCCATCTTCTCCTCCCACTCACCCTCGATAGCCATCTTGGATCCCAGCTGCAGCAGCATCGTGGCTGTGTCGTACTGCTTCGCTGCGAGGTAAGCTTCACCCAGCAGGCTGTAGATTTCTCCCAGTTCCCTGCAGCCCCAGAGCCTCAGCGGCCGGCCCTCCGGGTCCAGCCAGCCTCCGTCCTCCGCCTGCTTCAGGGCCCTCTCCGCCTGGTCCCTGGCCTCCACCAGGTCCCCTGCGGGACAGGACATAACCGCGTACGTTTGGCGTTTCTTAAACGGCGTCTGTGTGACGGCTACCTTGCTGCCGGTACAGCTCAGCCAGGTGGAATCTGGCCTCCGTGGCGGCTTTGGACCGGCCTCCGAACACTCTGTCAGCGCAGCTGTGGTAGAAGTGAAAGCTGAGCCAGATGTCCATCGGATCGGTGAAGTAGCGACCCAAATGCAGCCGCTCTTCACACACGGCTGTCCAGGAACCTGCACAAAAAAAACCTTTATTACTTAAACTATAATAAGGCTGAACGATTAATCGATTATTAAAATAACTATCAACTAATTTAGTAACCGATTAATTGTTAACTGGAGTATACAAACTGAAAGAACAACACAGGCAGAGCAGTAATTATTAATTAATTAATCTGTATCAGATTAATTGATTATTCTGATAATTAATCATCAAAATGCTTTGCTATTGTATTTTAGGCTATAAAATATTTATCTTGTTATTTGGTTATTTTGTGTATTTCTAATATTATATAAAAAAGATTGAATTGAAAAATCCACAGAAAGTCCCAATTCTTGTATCTGATTAATCGATTAATCGTCAGAATATTTTGTTATTGCATTTTAGGCAATAAAATATTTATTCCCTTATTTTAAAAGATACTGAATTATGTGTTTATTTGCATCTTTGAAGAATTTCTAACATTGTGTAAAAATTGCTTAAATAATAAATCTGCACAATGTGCCAATTTCTATTTCTGTTTAATTTAATCAAATGTACTAACAATTACTTGTCAGAATGTTTTGTTATTGAATTTAGGCAATAAAATATGTATTTTGTTATTTTGCATCTTTTGATGCATTTCTAATAAAAATGTTGAATCAAAAAATACGCAGAATTTGCCAATTTCTTGTATCCGACTAACTGAATCATCGTCAGAACAAACAATTAATCAGTTAGTAAAATAATTGTTAATTACAGCCCTGAACTAAAGCTGGATGATTTTACAGCTTCTGGATCCAGATTTGATTTTTCACAACTAATAAAAACAAAACTAAATCTAGAAAATCTTGATGTTTAACTCCAGATGAACGTTCTCTTCCTCTCCTCACCGTCACGTTCTGCTTTCTCTGCCCGGCTCAGGTGCAGCCGGATGGTCTCCAGTTTCTCGCGCTGCTCCTCCAGCGGGGGTTCCTGCAGCCGGGGCGATTTGGGCGGAGCGTTGGCCCTCTGCTCCAGGTCTGAGCGCAGCAGAATGAAGAGCTCTGAAAACGACCTGAAACTCAGACACGGGTCAGTCAGCCGAGCCGATGTGCGATCAATAACTCAGTGTGATGGCAGGGAGGGGAGGGCTACCTGTGGTAGCCGTCCTGCAGCATCTCCACACACATGTACTGCTTCGGCGTGTTTCTGAACCTGAAAAACAGGAAAGTATCAAACGTCAACCCTTGTAGAATCAGAAAACCACTACAGTTCTGATGTTGTTTCCGCTCCGATCATTAAACCATCACAGTTCATGTTGCTGTTTTCTCTCTCTTTCTCTGCTGCTCTTTTCTAGCCTATAGAAACCAGCCCTGGCTCAGTGTCTCTCCGTTTCCTGTTCCATGGAAAGTTCTCCAGGCTCAGAGCTTCTTTCTCTAGATGTATCTTTTTCCTTGGTTGGGCCGTCAAAGAATCTATTACAGCTTTGTGTAATCTCTGCTTTTCTTTCTTATAGAAAGTACACCTGGCTCAGCGTGTCTGTGTTTAATTGTTTCTTTTTTTACAAGATCAGTGCTTCTGTGTCTCTCTGTTTCTTTTTCCTGGTTTAAGATATTCCTAGCTTTAATGCTGAATTATTTTCCTTTCTTATTGAAAGTACACCTGGCTCAATGCGTGTTTTATTATCTTTTTGTAAAAAGAAAGTACTAAAACCTCAGTTATTCTGTGCCAAGCTGTGTCCCAGTCAAAGCTGTTTCTGTCTTAAACTCTGTGGTACTTTTTCTCTCTTGTAGAAAGTACACCTGTCTCAGTGTATCAATGCAGAAACTGTATTAATGCTCTATATCTTTTCTCTAAGTGCTGTTCTATCATGATGGATTTCTCTGCATTGTGTAATTATTTGTATTGAACTGAACTGCATGTGTTTGCCCAGATTAATAGGTCGTATTGAGATTAATTTGAACCACATTGTATTTCATATAGAGTTGATCTTACATATTTGTGGAAATCTCTTAAATTACTGCTAAATAATGTTGAATTAGTAGGTGGCTATTGTTTGTCAGCAGAGGGCGCTCTAACTCTTAAAGCAATATTCTCATCTTTCTAATAGTTTTTAGTTTGTCGATCTTAGTGGAAGATCAGGATTTATCAGGTCCTGGTCTAAATGCTTGTTAAAGTTTTTATACGTTTCTTCTCTTACAGCTGATCCAAACCTTCAAAACTTACCTGGATTTCATCTAATCTGCATTTTGATTTTTTTTATTAAACCACGGCAGACATGGAGCAGCAGGAACATCAGTTTTTAAATGTGTAATTTTGAAAATATCTGATTATTAATGGCTTTTGACAGTGAAGAAAACATTTAAATATTCCCATTTTGCCTTTGGAAGAGTTAGAAATAACATAAAAGAAAGATGGAGGATAAATTAATGTGATCATTTGTGATTTTATTATGAATGCAATAAAATTCATCTCGTTTGGAAATAACTAGAAGCAGACTATGACTGAAATCTCATGTTTATTTCTACCAAAAACTGTTTTTCCAAATCTTGCTTCCTGGACTTTTAGACATTTTAAACTTACAAATAATTTATTTCCTATATATTTTTTTCTCTCTTTAATGGTGGAAAACCACTGACAGTTAGTTATTCTGGACTCACAAAGCTATTTCCTTTCTGGAAAGGATCGATGAATCCGAAACCTTTCGGTTTCTGAACGTCTCCACCTGCTTCATCCTGCTGGTACACAAATAATAAAGTCGGGTTAAAATCTTAGCAGAGACAATTCTGATCATTTGAGGCAAATCTCAACCCAAATCTATCCACAACTTCTCTCTGTGTGCAAACAGAACATTTTCACTCCTTCAATATGCCATTGTCATGTTTAAATTGTGACTGTTTACTGACAAAAACTGTGAATATTAACATATTAGGTGGGTTTTCTTTGTTGTATTTTATTTTTGTCTAATTCTTTTGTCTAGAATTAGACAAAACATAATTACTGGTTGGCAATAACAAAACTAGATGTTGTAAATAATGGTTGTAATTCAGTAATGGTTGCGTTTGTAATTACTTTTCTAATTCTTAATCCAAGTTATTTTAAGCTGCTTGAACATGGTAGAAGTTAATTTCAAAATATTACATTTGATTGAACAGAAAGTTGATATTTATTCCATAAATATTCTCTTTAAACAACATTTCTGCTATCAGGAAACACCGCACATTACAATGCAGACATTATTTCTTTTTGAAAAAGTAATAGGTGAAAAAAAAAGTTACTTTCGGAGCTAAACTTCGTAGCTTTTATAGCTTAAGCTAACTAAAACAGAAGCTACTATAGCACTTAATTTCGTTTAACATCCACAAACGGTAGAGTTACTGTGAAAATGTCACAGCTTCTTTTACTGCGACCTAAGCTGAACCAAACCTGAGCTTTTCTTGATGCCACTCGCGTCTCTTCTCAGTTAAATTGCAGGGAAAATGTACAGAAATTCAAACATAGCAGCTAATTTAGCCTGATAAGTTTTCCCCGTTCGAAGTCAGCGTCTAACAGCCAAGCTACGTCGTCACCATGGCAACAAGGGAATGGCGGAAGCGTTTCCTGAATCTGAATCTTTTGGTTTCATTCACACAAAAAAATCGTTTTTCTCTTCTAAAATCAGCTAAAGTCATTCTGAGTTTAATGTGATCGGCGCTCGAATAAAGACTGATAGCAGCGGAGCAACACAACTGACACATATTAGCCCTAATTATTGTCACACATTATCAGAAGGTATTTTCTAAATAAACATAATGAAGTTCAGAATCATTTTCTTTGAGATCGAGTTTGCTGTGGCCTGTTGTTTTACTCTAGTACTACTACAGGCAGTAAGACAAAATGAGTAATTTGATTAGAGGGTAGAAAAGTGACAAGTGAATAAATAACTTATTGCATTTGAAAATGAGTATGTTGAACGCTACATTATTTGCATGTTAAAAATCTTTACAGCTGATGTTATTTAACTTTATTTTTATTTATTTCATAGTCTTGTGTTGCAGCATAGTTAGCTATCTCACTATCTTGGTAGCTAGCTAGCAAGAGAGAGATAGATTGCCTTAGCTAGCTAGCTAAATAGATAGAGAGTCTGATTGCTAGATAGCTAAGTAGTAGACAGACAAATAGATCACCTCCTTGTTTATATCAGAAAAACCTGACTTCAGCTGACATGTGCACTCTTTTCATATCAGATGTGTATCTGAGACACAGTTTAAAAGCAGCTCTTTATCCTACATCTGGAAGACAAACCCCAGTATATTCTTGCTGAAATGTTTTGCAAAGAGCAGATGTTGGGTCTGTGCAGTGAAACTTTCCATCATACTCCACCACAACTGGATGGAAACTCAGTTGATGTGTGACGGCACTCGGTTTGTGGTGGGCATTGGTTCTTTTATGCATGGAGCTGTTAATAAAGTCCTACGTTCTGCATGGAAAGCTGTTTCCTGAGTGAGCGTCTGGCTTTGATTTGCTCTTTGACTCTGGTTTGTTTGTTCTTCTCATTCTAATTAGCTTCAAGAGTAATTTGTTGATTAACCAGCCTGCGCTTTAAAGAGACAAGCAAGAATTAAACTATCATTTTCCCACTAGAAGAGACTAACAATGTGGAAACTGCATCTGACACTGGTTGTAAATCCAAACATTAAGCATTTAATTTGTTGTAATTGTCAATATATCTTTTCATCTCTTTAATAGAGCTCAGGAAATAGACCAATAAAGCAGACTTAATGATAAAAATCTTTATTTCCCTTTTCCCCCTTCAAACCTTCTGTTCAAATGGAAATAATAAGCTTAGATCCATCTTAGATGAATAAGTAAACATTATTTACCTATAATGTTTACTTATTACTTATAAGTTTACTTATTCAATACTTATTTGAATAAGTAAATGTTTACTAATTCAAATAAGTAAACATTCGAATAAGTAAACATTTTCAAAATGTTTACTTTTAAATTATGGCAAAAACAAAGTATTAACAAATATTTTTTTAAATTTTGGAAATGTTCTCAAGACTGTCCTATTGGTTTTTTAGGATTCCAGTTATGGGAACCATTGGCTCATTGTAGGTTATACCAATAATAAAATAGGGATTTTGATTCTTGTTACTGACTTGTTATATATTGACCAATGACATTAAAGTGTTAAATCTTAACCTGAAATGAGCGTGAAAGAAGAGAGGAGGATGAAAATATGTCTATTTTCCATCAAAAAATTTTAATTTTAGTTCGAATGCATATAAGAATGCTAAGTGGATCGGAGAATGTTCAAAAGGCAGGAAGTGGATTACAGCGCACGGCATTCTGGGTAAATACAACCAACAAAAACATGTAACTTTAGCGGTAGTGGGAGAAATGACTCTTGGTCTTTTATAAAAGACAAAAGCAAAATTCTACAACCGCTAAAATCTGATGCTACTCCATTTTTGTTAACATTACTTGAACAAGGAAGTTTTGCTGGTATTTTCCTGTGTCGTTTCCTTCAGTGGTTCTTGTTGCAGCGCCACCACAGGCGAGGAGGGGAACAGGTTTTTCAAACAGTTTGGTTGGTTTCACTTAATGCAGTAAGAAAGAGAACCACACCAGCTGAAAATATATCAAATGTTGCAATTTTTGGTCCAAATGAACCGAGTGTACTGGATTATCAGGTGCGAAAACAACCTTAAAAGTCTTTTTCATGTTCCCTGATAAAGAGTTTGGAAAAGAAGCAGAGCCGAGTAACTCAATAACAATCCAGATTAAAAGTATGTAAACTGCACAGAATGAGGAAATATAAATTATTTCAAATGAAATGTTTTATCTTTGGTGTCAAACAATTATCTTTCTGCATGATTCAAGTCACATATCACATTTATCCACTGACACTCAGTGACGAAGATAACACAAAATACTTGAAACAAATTTAGACCATCAGCTAGACAAGGTCAGAGGTCAGACAGGCGTGAGCTCAGACACTTTATTGGTGAATAATGTGTGCACATGTGTTACAGATGTGTAAGCTCAGCATGCGCAGCACGTGTTGCGACCACAAACATATTCCAGTCAGAAACCAACAGAGCAGCGACAGTTAACAGCTTAGAGTGAAAACTAAGGTCAAAACTGGGAAAATCTGTTATTCTGAGTCCCCTTCATGGACTAATGAAATAAAACAAGACATGCAAAGCAAGAAAAGTTATCAATAAATGCTTTCAATTCCAACTCTTCTCTCGTTTTTGGACAAATATTTCAGAATTAACCAAATTTACACTGAAATTTTGAATAAATGTGTGAAATCATAAAGATGGCACCCTTGAGAATGCACTGAAGCAGTTTACCAGAAAAAAGTGGATTTGGGGGTTAATGACTCTTTAACATGTTTCTTTTGAAACTTCCTGTTGCAGATAGCAAACCATAAAGTGGATATTTACATTCACTTGTCCTGCAGAAGCATTATGGAGGACCAAACCTGTCATAATCAAGAATAAATGTAGAAATATTGATTTGTTGTTAGTTACTCTTTAAAACATTTCTTTTTAACTTCCTGTAGCAAATAGTGCTACTGTGCTGCAGTGCTAATGCTAACTTGTACTCGAGAACAGTAAGTGGACATTTACTACTTGCTCTACAGCAGCGGTATGGAGGACAAAGCCCACCATGAGTAAGAATAAATGCATAAATAAAAAAATGCTCATTAAATCAATACAGACTCAAAATGCAGCTTGAATAAATTAATGTAATGAAATGCAACAAAATAATAAATGCACATGAAAATATATAACCGGAGCAGTGTCACAGTAGTTAAATAGGAACATATATTTATACCAAATTAACTGATCAATTATTAAATAAATCTCTTCTTTTTATTATTTTGTTCCATGTAATGGGCCACTAATTTATTTATAAAGCTCCTTTTAGCTGTACGTACATCAAGACATTTATTAATGTATTCGTAATTATGGCAGGATTCTACATATAACCATAGCTAAAAATAAATAAAACATTTAACCAGTCTTATAAAGTCTGAAGTAATGGCTTTATTACTCCTTATTTACTGTGATATCAGCAGTTCATTGGTCATTTAAACTGTGTTCACTTTATTTCTGTCCTCTTCAGTTACATTGTTAATACCAAACAGTTCTGTTGGCATCACAGCTTATTTACAAATTAGGCAATTTTAATATTTAGTCTTTAATTTGCTTTCAAGTTAAGTAAATTAAATACTTGAAACGCCCTTCACTTTCTATAACCACTTGTTGCCTTTCACACAATCAAGTTGCATTAAACTTGTTTACCATCCTTTGTTTTATGTGAAGAACATTTTCTGCTCACTTAAAATGTTGCCTTTGTCTAACAAAACCTTTTCTCAATAATACTTGCTTTATATTGAAATCTTGTCAACTTTTGTTGAGCTGCCTTCAAAGCAGCCAAAGACTAAGTGTTAGCTTCAGTGTATCTCAAATTTCCTTGAACACTATAAAGTTGTGTGTGAGATGAAAAGAGAAGCTTGAAGAAAATGACTTTGTGTGGCATCAATTGTGTTCAAACAGCAACCCAATATTAAAATTTACAATCTTCCACCAAACTACCAACCAAAGCTTGGGTGGTAAAGCAGAAAGACTGCCGTCTGTTTGTGTCAGACTGTAAAAGTTCAGAGTCGTGTTTACGAGATGTTCCGTCGTAACTGAGGAAAATGGAGGAGAAAAACAAGAAGGAAACAGAGAGGAGGTGAAGAGGGGACAACAGAGGCGGGAAGCTAAAAGGATGAGCAACGGCAGCAGGTGGGAACGAAGGAAGAAACAAAAGTGAATAAATGATCTCAAAAATATCATGTCAGATACTTTATTTCACTCAAAAACAACGTAAAAAAATACAACAATAAACATAAGAGTCAGTGATCAACTGACTTATTTTCTCTCTCTCTGAGTGCTACAGTGATATATAAGGGCCATTGTTGGAAGAAAAAGAAATTAGTAAACTTCTTCTAAAAATCTGATTTGTCTCAGAAGTTTTCTTGGAAAAACAAGGATATTTCTGAGCTGAAATATTTAGTTTCAAAAGTAGAATTTTTCTTTTTTAACTTTTGAAGTCAAATTTTCTTGTTCTTCCAGGAAAGTTTCTGAGATTAATCTTAAACTTTCTGAGTTTTTCGGTAGAAATGTACTCCTTTTTTCTATCTACAATGGCCCTAACTTTGTCATTTTATTGAGTTGCATTTTAGAAAAGAAAATCAGTCAAATGCAAAAAAAAAAACAAAAACAAAAAACAATTTAACTCCTTTAAGTCTATAAAATCTCCTGACCTCACTTCAGTACATTCGTGGTCATACTATGGGTCATGGACCTATGTTGAAAACCTTTTCAATGAATTCATTTGTTCTTAAAATTTCTAAAGTATGGCAGTTTTTCACAATGGGGTGTTAAGGCCATTGTAGATAGAAAAAATAGTACATTTCTGCCCAAGATCTCCAAAAATGTGAGATTCTCAGAAATTTTTTTGAAAGATGAAGGAGATTTCAGTGCTTCAAAAGTTAAACGTGTGAGAAAAACACTCAGAAATGTTTTGATGTTTAAATAATTTCCCTACACAATTTATGATATTAATGTCAAAATTTCTGATTTTATTTATTTATTTTTTTACATTTAGGACTCAGAGATTTTATTGTTTTTTTACTAGACAATTTCGTGGAGATTTCCGGTATCGTTTTGGCGCCTCTTCTAACATGGCGCCTCTATGCGTCGCATAAAGTGTATAGCACTGGTTTACTGCAAGATGGCGGATTAGGGCCAAAGAACAAAAAGCAGTAAATCTCTGCCAAAAATAAAAACTTTAAAAATGTCAGATTAATCTAGATAAAACTTGGATATTTACAAGTTTAATAAATGTTAAAAAATAAAATAAAATAAAATAAAAGACTTTCGAAACTCGGAGAATTTCCAAAAGTCGCAAATTTTCGGCTCAACTCTGAGTTGCCATGGCGACGTGAAAACAAAAGGCAAGTTATAGTCGTTACCGAGTGAAACGGAGGATTAGAAAGCCGGAGAAAATGACGGAGAGGTGAAGTGAAAGGGCGGCACCAGAGGCAGGCGACAAAGAAGGGAAGCAGAAAAGCAGCTAATGAGGATGACAGGAGGAGGGACAGGAGGAGGAGAGAGCCGCGAATAAGGGTGAGTAGAACCAGAACCCAACCGTCTGGACCAGTTTTGTCTCGACCCTGAACGGCGCACTTGTCCTTTTTTGTGCTGCTTTGTCCCTCAACCTTACATGGAATATATTTGGAAAAAAATAAAAATAAAGAGCAGACAAATAGAAACAGGTGAGATTTGAGGTTTTTTTTTTTCTTCAATAATTTTCTTTCTGATCATTCAGAAAAACATTTAGAGAGAAATGTTTGGGGGTTTTTTTTTTAGCTAAAAAATGTTTTATTACAGAAATAAACTCTTTACAGCAGCGTAATCTAAGATTGTTTAGTGTTAAATCCAGATTATTTTGTCATGTTCATGACTTCTTCACAGACCAAATGTTAGAGTTTTTCAGCATATTGTGGTTTTGAAAGATTATAAATCTAACTAAAACTTTTAGCTAGTTTGCTGTGGTCAGATTTAAACATTAGGAAATAAGGACAATAAATTAACTACATTTTAGTTAAACTTAAGAGTAAGTAAATGATTATTGTAGCATCGTTTGTCTTCATTTTATTTTGAAGCCAGGAAGTGCTTCTTGTGTTTAATCCAAAAAACTCTAGCAGCACATTTGAAATTCATATCCAAAAATGCTTTATTGGTCCCAAAGGGAAATTAAATGTTATGACCCATGTCATCTTAATTCAAATTCTTCAGAGTTATTCACTGAGTTTTTTAAAAACTTTTATTCAGGCTTTTCTGCATGGAAAAATAACTTATTTGTTTGCCAATGCTTTTTGTATACATGTATAAATATATATATATACTGTATATATATGCTCTTTAGTGATGATGAGTAAAAATAGCAAAAGGATGGTTTACAACAACGAGTAGCTGCTTAACATTGCAAAAGCTGAAATGATACGATCAGAAAAGATTATAGTAATTTATTGAAGAGGAAAATTTGTTTCTGAACAGGAAAATAAATGTTGAAAAATGTTGTCTCTGCAGTCCAGTTGAACTCCATTTTGTTTACAGAGAGAGTTCACCACCAGTGTTATATTAGCAACTGTTTACATTCAAACTTCAGCCTGTGATGTCATCAGTTCTGTTGTTGCTAGGATACAGGCGCCCCACCAAAATGCGTTTGTGGCAATATCTGGTGATTTTAATTATGCCTCACCTTCTTAACTTTCTTCAAATTAAAAAACACTTTATTGATCCCAAAGGGAAACTAAATGTTGTTGGAACTCATATTAATTCAGATATTCTTCATATCTTCATATCAATATTGATTATTGATATATGAAGAATATTTGAATTAGACTGCAGACTTTGCCTGATGAAGTGGTCATTGAAGATCCCCCAACAACATTTAATTAATCTGTTTGATGACATTTTAGGTTCCCAGTAGGAACCATAAATGGTAACAGAATGGTGTGTGGTGGTAAATTTTATAGACTTTTAATTCGTACCTTTTTCCCCACTGATTGTTTTCTGCCTTTAGGCGTTAACAAAAATCCATAAAAATTTGCTTTCGCCACAGATTTTAGGGTTGTTCTGAGCTTTGAAGTTTGTAATGGTTCAGATTTAAAGTTTTATTATACATCTGGAAGGTATTCCTGTTACTATTCTGTCATTAAAAAAACAAGCAAGGTCTTGAAGTTGTGTTTAGTAGTGTCTGCACAAACTAATTTGTTTTTCTCTTTTTTTCCCCCCCAGATTGTCTCCAAACAACAAATCAATCTGATAACTCCTAGTTTATGCTGAATCAGTTAGAGATATTTGTGTTTTCATTAAAAGGTTCTGCTATAAACAGATCCTAGTTTGGTTTTGAGGACACCAAGCAACTACTGTAAGTACTTTCTCCAGTCAGTTCAAGGATTTCACAGCAGAGTTCAGGATGGTTTCTGGAGTTCGGGATGTTGACTCAGCAAAAGGTTTCACAGTGAAACCCAGGAAGTCCATGTTCCTCTCGCTGCTGCTTGTCTGGTGTTTCCTGTTTGTCTCCCATGCTGGTGGCCTACGCAGCTTCACGCCTCAGCCTCTCCAGTCAGAGGTGACGTTGTCTGAACTCTCCAGCACCAATCGTCCTACAAACGCAGAGACGAACATGTTGCAAGAGACCGTCAATAAACCGCTCGTCTTGTTGGACTCCGAAGCAGAAAACCTGAAAGCTGAGAACAAACTGAGGGCCAAACATGTTAGAAAACTTGTAAGTTTCAACAACTCGTTTCAAAACCTTAACCATAAGCCAGTCCGCCCTCAGTGTACCCAGGAAATGTCGGTAAGAGCCATCTTCAAGTACATCAACACGGCGTTCTCCTTCCTGATCTTTGCTGTGGGGATCATCGGCAACGTCACCTTGTTGAGGATTATCTGCCAAAATAAAAGTATGAGGAACGGACCCAACGCCCTGATAGCCAGCCTCGCCGTGGGAGACATACTATACATCGTCATAGACGGCCCAATCAATGTCTACAAGGTACAGCTCCTCATGTGTTTTCACCTGTAGCTTAATTCAGGGGTGTCAAACCCATCTTCATTTTGGGCCATATAGAATTGCCAGATCTGAAGGTGCATTCACACCAGCCCTGTTTAATCCGCTTTAATCGAACTCCAGTTTGTTTACCTGGAAAGTCCGGTTTGTCTGGGGAGATGGCCAAAAAAGCAAACTCCGGTGTGTCGAAAAACCTCGGTCTCGGTTTGGTTGAAGTGAACTCTGGTGCAAATGTGAACGCCAAGCGAACCGCAGACTGCTCCAGAAGTGGTTATTTACCAAAGACAAAAGAGATCTAACTCTACACCATTTTTATTTACATTTTGTGAAAAAGAAAGTTGCGCTCACTCTCTTCTTTTGCGGTTTTTGAGTTGTTTCCTTCAGTAGTTGTTGGTGCAGCGCCCCCACAGGTGAGGAGAGGAACAGGGTTTCAGTTAGTTTGGATTGTTTGACAGTACAGTGTGAAAGCGAACCGCACCAACTGAAAATTTAGCAAATGTTACAAGTTTGGTCTCCAAACAAACCGAGTCTGCTGGACTATCAGGTATAAAAACAACTCATCTCAACCTCCAATGAAACTCATGTTAATGGCACCAGATTTACAATGTGACAGTTCTCAACAGTTTTGGTCGTCCTTCATTATGTCCCATTATTCCGACCAGAACCAGATTGTGTGACACCTTTTAAGTCACGATTTTACTCAGGGATTTATGTTTAGGAATACTACTTACATAGTGACACTTGACTAAACAATGAGTAATCATTGACGATGTCGCGCACAACAGATTCTAGACATTTCAAAATAAATTAATTAATTCAATAACACAGCATTTTATTAAAACCTTGTGCTTTTCAGCCACACACAATTATTTCAAAATAATTTTTCTATGAACCCTTTCTAAAAACTCAACAAATGTAGCGAAAAGCCGTCAAAATTTTAACAACCTGTCCAAAGGTGTTTTTTTCCTGACACACCCCACCCACACAAATCACAAAGACTTTGTGGCACTTTGTCAATCTGCTGAAGCTTTGTTGGTGTTTTCTTGTGTGCAGCTCCTTGCAATGAAGTTCCCATTCGCCGACCAACCGCTTGGTCAATTCCTCTGTAAGTTGTTACCCTTCATACAGAAGACTTCAGTCGGCATCACCGTCCTCAACCTGATTGCTCTCAGTGTGGACAGGTAACACACAAACACACAATGTCCACGGCAACTTATACGGCCGAGTGTTCGGGCCAAGAAAATAAAAATAAGTAGGAGAATAAAGTCATAATATTACAAGAATAAAGTCATAATGTTATGAAAACAAAGTCATAATATTCTTAGTTGTTTTGAAGAAATCAGAGATAAATGCATTGTAAGTGAAAAAAATTTGCCATTGTAACTAGTATTTGAAAAAGGAATATTAAGGAACTATTGACTTAAAACAAGCTCTTTATGTCTGTAAAATTATTTTTAAGTTAATTTTTGTCTTATTTCAAGTGTACTGAGATGTTTGCAGTAGAAACTAGACCAAATATATTTGGTAAGATGTGATGTTTTTGAATAAAGGCCCAAATAAAGCTTGTGGTCTTAACTTGACAGGATGTGAAAGATTTAATGAGGTGTAATGAAGAACCAAAACATACAACATTGTTTGTGTTAATAAAGCTGAAAGTCTGAAAGCTGTTGGTGAACCTAAAACTGGTTACATTTTGTGTGCAGGTATCGTGCGGTGGTGTCCTGGTCTCGGATTCAGTGCAACGGCATTCCCAAGGAAACGGTGGTGCAGATTGCCGTGATCTGGATACTGTCTGCCTTACTGGCCGTGCCGGAGGCCATCAGCTTCAACCTGCACCGCTTCTCTATCAACAGCAACATGACCATTACTACCTGCCTAGTGAGACCCGAGAACTCCTTCTTGAAAGTGAGTCTTGTGTGTGTTTACAGGCTGGAGCTGACTGTGTGTGTTTATGTGTCAGGGTATAGCTGTGTCTGTTAACAGACATCTGAGGAGTTAATGGGGGCATGGTTGCTGCTTTTGTAAAGCTACAACTGTAAACAAAGCAGTGGCGCCCCTAAAGAGAGGCAAGAGAGGGCCATGGCCCCCTTAGAGAATCATGTTCAGGTCATATAGGCTGCGTTCACACTGCACCCTGAAGTGACCCAATTCCAATTCTGTCAAATTGTTTTTTTTTTACTATAGTAATTCTTACTGGTCTGGTCACCCCTGTGAAAATTCTTTCCGTTTCAAAGATGCTTTGAACAGCATATCTCCCTATGAAGGAACCAGTGGCCATAGTTGTGCCGTTTCATCTAAGGTTTGGCCAATGGAGAGTAAATGAAACTACTTTTACCACCAGCAGCGTCCAACTCCACAGCTTGATGATCGGCCTCCAACCGTCTGCTCCACTTCCACCACCTCTTTGCCTCTTTGCCTCAGATAGTTTAGTTTAGTTGCATTTCCTGTTTACAAACATGCTGCAGGCCGCCACTTAAACCTGAACCCAGGTCAGCTGATTTACAGTCAGCCAGTAGGCAGACCACTTTTCACGCTGCTACTAAAACCAAAACTGATGCAACAGTTAAAATAACCTTTTAATCAGTGAAATTAACCTTCTTGTTGAATATCAGGATAAAAGGGTTAGGTATACATCAGTCTGTTATCATGTTTATTTGCATTAAGAGTTATTAAATGTTTATTCGCTGCTGAGCTTCAGTTTTCAGCTGAAAACTCCTCAACCTGTAGCACAAAGTGAGATTTATATTCCTGCTCTAAATTAATTTATCCAACTGTTATAACAATGCTGCTGTTTTCTAGCCTAACAAACTGTAAATGACTGAAAGTCACATCTAATCTATCTATCTATCTATCTATCTATCTATCTATTTTCCTTCCCTTCTGTCCAAGAAAATAAAAACACTTTCATCTTGTTTACTTACTATACAGTTAATAATACTGAATTATTAATTTGTTCATGTATTTTCCTATAACTATGTCTACTTTATAACTATAATAGAGCTGCAACTAACTAATTGATTATGCTATCACTTATTCTAATGATTAGGATAAAAAAATTTAGCACATTCTACAGACTTTTCTCTTAACCACTTTGCCGTTTTTCTGCTCCCATTATCCAATCAGTTTTCTTTTTTCTCTCTTCCGGTCTTGTTGCTCCTTCAGTAAGCCTTTTAACGTCGCCTTTATTCTGAAGTATGTTTCATCTCAAATGTTTGTTTTGTTTCCTGAGTGAAATCCATGCAGTCGTTCATTTATTTCTACACCAAAGAAGACAAAAGGAAGAGAGAGGAATGGCTGGTGCTTATCTGCTGAGTGAAATCTAATCAGAGAAACTAGGCAGGAAAAGAGTCATTGTGGGAAGTCAGCAAACGTCCGGGAGGATCAGGGAATCAGCATGAATACATTTCTGTAATGCAGTTAGCAAAGCGATGAGTTATCAATGAGACTTAGAAGAAGACACAGTAATTCAAGTAAATTGTAGGTTTACAACGTACGCTTATGTCGGAAATAGAGATTTTGCCGACGTGGGTCCATCATGCAAACTTCACATTTTTCATGTGTTTCCTACTTCCATTTGGGTTCCAACTGCTTCCAAAAACACCCAGTCGTTTAGTTATTGACCCTTTGCAACTGCGTCACTCGATCATTCGAGGCGTCATGATGGATATCGGAAGTGAGGGACGGCAGTATTGAACAGAATGACTGAAATTGTTTTCCCAAGTTGTTTTTGTCAGTTTATTCATGGCTTCTACTTTTCGAGTCAAGCTGATTTGTCTGAACGACAAAGGGGTTGGCCAGCAGCAACTTATTTGGATTTAAAGTGACAGAGGCCCTGGAACAGCTCATTCTCAAAGAAACTACAATACACGCAGAACTGAGCAGACTAACATCCCATTATCTGTGCAAAGAATATGATGAACATGTTTTGTAGCCCGTAGATCTATCCTGACCTGTTCAAGGAAGCATAATATGTCACCTTTAACTTTTCTATTTTCAGTTCTACATCAACTTCAAGGATTGGTGGATATTTGGCTTCTACTTCTGCATCCCTCTGACCTGCTCGGCGATTTTCTACGGCCTCATGAGTCACGAGTTGCTCCGGCACAAGAAGGGAGACCTAAAGCGGTCACTGGGTGAACAACTGAAACAGGTACGCAGAATATGATTACAGCAGGGGTGTCCAAAGCATGGCCTGGGGGCCGTTTGTGACCCTGGAAATGATTTTCTTTGGCCCTAGACCACAAGTCAAGAATGATTAAAAAACTGGCCTACAAAATATAAAACAATTTGTGATCAAAAGAATTTGGAAATTGTTTTTTTCTAATGAGGCAACAGTTCTAAGCCTTTTTTATGTTTTGCATCTTGAATGTCACACACATTTCATAAAAACTATTAATGTTGAGCAGGTAGAACAAAACAAAAAAAATAAATTTAAATTAATTTTTGCATTTTAATTCAATGAATTTTGTGACCTGCCAGTATTTAAAATTTGCCAGTTTTGGCTCCTGGGGCAAAATCTTTGGACATCCCTGGTTTAAAGGAACGGTAAATACTTAATGAAGCTGCATTTTAGTCAAACTTCATTTCTGTGATTTATTGCTATTCTATTTTTCTGCTCTCTTTCTACCAAAACTGTAGGACAAAAGTCTTCAGTCTGGTGCTTTGGTCTCAACTAGCCCTTCTTCTTGAAGGACAATTTTGTTTACCGTCTTCATAATTAATTTTATTTGTTATTTCTGTTGTTTTGTTTATTTTAAATATTTAAAATGTTCTCCAGTTTGAGTGTTAAATTTTTCTTAGTCTATAAAGTTTACTGATCTTTCAGAATGTGTTCTTGCATTATTACTTTTACCATTAGATTAGTTGAAAATGGTTTCAGTCAACAATATTTTATTGCAATAACTGCTGGGACAATTTATTGTCCAGTGTTAAGGAAATATGAATATTGTTGAGTGTTTAATATGGCTAATCTCATGCCATGTGCGTTTAAGAGATAAACATTCCTATTTGGACAAATGTTAAGCAGAGATAAACATTCTCCTGGCAGGGCTGTAACTTAGAGCAGCCACAAAACACTATTCTCTTGAAAGGCTTTAAATTAGCAGGCCATAAATAATATCTTCCCCTGCCGAGAGGTCGAAGGTTGGGGGTTTCCCAGGGGCTCTGAGCTGCATCTGGAGTTGAGCACAGATTTCGAATCTGGGAAACATCTATGTTTAATTTCGGATATACCTTTTAAATATTGTTCGTGATAAGGCAAAGATTCAAATCTTGGGAGATGCTGAGTCCAAAAGAGTAAAATAGGTTTTGTGAAAATTAACTTATAACTTTAACAACTAAAATGACTCTTGAGTTTGGTCATTAAAACTTAGGGGAAGGTTGACGTTTTTCCAAGGTGGTTCTCTGATTGGTTGAACAACAGAACGCCTTCTTTGCATATATTAAAGTGAGGAAACGCCTACTCACTATAAAGTACATGTAACGCTAATATACAGAGAGTTTTTGCCATCTTTTTTCTCTCCACGTTGGGCGCCTTTGTCTGTCTGTGTGTTTTGTGTTTGTTTTTGTCTCTCCTTGTGTGTTGTTATTTTATGAGAAATGCATATCTCTGTACCTCTGCAGCTTTGTTGTTCATTGCTTTGTATGAATTAAACTCTGTGATCTGTGACGTCAGCACGCTTTGTTTAGTTTCGTTTTACAGCTGGCCGCCGCTCGCCGAGAAGAACCCGGCTGTGTTGAGGAAGAGACGAGCCAAACGTTTTGTTCAAAGTTTTAATACATTCTTCCTCAATACCAGCAAAATGTGTTATTGTGACAGACCTACATAGAACACGTCCCCTTTCTGGGCGGGATGATGCTGGAACATTCCCATCTTGTCTATATTTAATATAATTCTTTGAACAGGTGAACGCGGCTCCTTCAAGAATCGGTAAATTGTTCCTAAGGATGAACCGAGACTCCATGATTGTAGAAAGTTTGGACGACAGCTGTTGTACATGCAGAAATCAAAAATCTGAACTTAAGTAAATAATCTCTTCAAATACACTAAGGTTTGAATAAATGTCCTCTCTGCAGCGCCGCGAAGTGGCCAAGTCTGTGTTCTGCCTGGTGGTGATCTTTGCCCTCTGCTGGTTTCCTCTTCACTTCAGTCGGCTGCTGAAGTTGACGATCTACGACCCCAACGACCCTGGCCGCTGTGAATTACTGAAGTGAGTGCCAAAACTTAAACTGAAGGCTGAGTCATTTTTAAATTTGTGGTTTTGTTCTGAACGCCTCGCCTCCTGTCGGTTGCAGTATACTGCTGGTGCTCGACTACTTCAGCATCAACTTGGCGACCGTCAACTCCTGCATCAACCCCATCATCCTCTTCATCGTCTCCAGGAAGTACAGGCACTATTTCATGGTAAGGATGTCTTGTTTTATGGCTTCCTGGTTTGTTACGTAGCAAGAGACTCTGTGCTTTGTCCTGGGTCAGTGCGACGTCACAGTGAGGTCACAGGGTCATGAGAGACCGATCTAAAACTGGGGGTCGGGAGATGACTAAACACAGGAAGGTCGCGACCTCTGATAAAGTGTTTGTGGGAAGTCAGTAGAAGCTTTCTGGTTAAGAGGAGTACTCCACGCAGGAGTGACATGTTTACTGTCCTGTTCTTTTTATATTCTGGGAATCTTAGGACAAATATTCCCCTTCAGCTCCACCTTATGTTGCTTCATAAATGTGCTGCAAGAGCAAAATTTGAATGCAAAAGATTCAGCAGGCAGTTTTTTGATATTTAGCTTACTTTTCTCACATCTAACACACTTTCATCTAAGTAACTGTCATATATCACTTCAGGCGCAGGACGACAGGCACATTTGTTCCACCCAAGAATTTCATTGCGGTGGAGAAAAATATTTGATTTTGAAACCTTCAACTCGTGTCCAGTGTTATGTCTCTGGAAACTCCTTTTGAATTAGGTAAAACGGTCTGTTGCCATGGAAACGGATGGTTTATAACATCTTGTTGTTAGTTTACTGTCATGTATTGACACGCTTCAGTGTGATGTGATGCACGTGCAAGATCCCATCCTCCAGTAAAAAACTGCTGGCCAACGATAGCTGCCATTGGTTTTAGCTGTCAAGTTGTCAACATAACGTACTAAATATTAAATGTACAAGTGATGCATAAAAAGAAAACCAAGGAACCAAGTATTTTTGGTTCAGTCATCTTAATCATGGGATGGTCACACATCCAATATTAACTGCTAAAGGTTTGTTGAACAGTTAGCTACACCAGCCAAAATGTTTTTTTTAGCTTATTTCATCACAATGAGGCTGAAACAGCAGCAGGACTTGCATTGTGTCTTGATCGGCATGGAGATTTCCTGGAAAACAGAAGGAACGACGATGATGGTGGTAGAAGTTAGTCCTGCACTCAGTGGGTTGCTGTTCTTCACCTACCTTGCCTGCTGGTGGTGGTCAGAAGTGGCGCTGGCGCATGGCAGCCGTGCCACCATCAGCGTGTGAATGTGTGTGTGAATGGGTGAATGACCGAATGTAGTATGAAGCACTTTGGGGTTCTCTGGACTTCATAAAGCGCTATAAAAGTACAGGACATTTACCACCTGATAAATTCTTCCACACAACCTTGGCCACAGAGCCCACTTTGATGGGGTAGGCTTGAGCACAATGAGAAAATGATCAGTAACATCAAGTATATTTTCAATGCCCCCCTTCGACTTCTCCAGGCAGAGAAAGTCTGTAGATACAAGTTCCATGGGGCAACTGCTGTGGATGCTGACAAGAGGAGCTCCGACACTTCTTGTGGGAGTCGTCCTTCGTCTTCACACTGCTCACACCAAGATTTGATTTCCTGGCACATATTTGACCAGTAGAATCTCTGTTATCAACTGTAGAGTTCTCTAAAAGCCTAAAGGCCTCAGTGTTGGCATACTCCACTGGGCGGAGGTCCACTCAAGATGGACTTGACGCAGTCATCCGCACAAGGATACACTTTTATGACCACATGTGTGTACTCGGTGTCACACAGTGTCGGCAGGAAACTGTTCAGATCGTGAACACCGATTATGTGACACGAATTTGATAAGGTTGCGAGGACACACAGTATCGCACTGACAGGTGTGTGGAGGCTGCCCTGATGGGGCAAAAAAGCCTCCAACTAGCTCATCAGACATTCTAGTATCCAATAGGATTGTGGGGAATAAAGGAATTTGTCACAAGAAATGTAGGCAATAATATGTTTGACTCTGAAATCCCAACCGCGCACATGGCTCAGAAACAACTGGCAGGAAGATTTGACTCCTCGTCATGCAGCAGAGAGGAGACCCGCTCCATTCCGTTTCCACGTTTCAGTGGAATCATGCAAAGCAGCCACTCTGGATTAAATATAATGTAAATGTACATTTACATTATATTTAATGTAATAGTTTTTTTTTAACCATTTGAATTTCTTAATTACTAATAAACAAGACACTCTGCTTGCAGCACTGTGATGAGCTGTAGCAATGAAGAATCATTGGACGTGTGCCCTTTAAACATGACAGCCAATGTTTTCTGTTTGTTGTTTCGCCAAAACTGCTAAATTGCCCCAACAACGTGCATTTGACTTACACAGCCTCAGTGTTCTGTTAAATGATGAAGGTGGATAATATAAAAAATAAAAAGTAAAAAATAAGGGACATCCTGGATCTGTTTCTTGATTCCCTCTGCAGACACCATGTGGTCCAGATACTGCACCTCCTTCCTCATCAACTGGCACATCAAAGACCAGCTGGATGTGTTCCAGATTCTCCTCAAATGTTTTAGAAAATATTATGAGGTCATCAAGGTAACTGAGCAGGTGAGTGAAATTCAGATCTGGGAGGAATGAATGGGGTATTCTGAAGCCCGAATGGCATTCTGTTGGCCTCAAATAGCCCGATGGTCGCTCTGAATGGACTTTTGTGTTTATCATGCGCTGCCACGTCCACTTGCCAGTAACCTGTCGCTGCATCCAGCCTGGAGAAGTATTTAGCTGGCCCCAAGGCCTCTAATGCTCCTCAATTTGTGGCAGAGGGAATATGTCACGGTGGTGCAGGAGTTCGGTTTTCTATAGTCAATACAGAACTTTAATGACTCATCTTTCTTGTTGGCCTAGAAAGTCCGGTTCATTTGAGGAGGTGTGAATGCACAATCGAACTCTAATGTGGACCAAAAATGTGAACTCTGGTCTGCCTAAAAGCCTAGACCTCAGTTTGGTTGACGTGAACTCTGGTGCGGTTTGAATGCGAACGCCAAGCAGACCGGAGACAGCTCCAAAAGCAGGAAGTGGACTACAGAGCAGGGCATTCTGGGTAAATACAACCAAAACAAACATGTGAGAGTCTAGTGTTAGTGGGAGAAAATGCATGTGGCTATTTACCAAAGACAAAAGAGAAATCCTACAACTGCTAAAATCTAATCCATTTTTGCTTACATTTTATGAAATGCTCAGTTTCTTCTTCAGAGGTTTTCTGTAGTTTCCTTCAGTGGCTCCCGGTGCAGCGCCACCACGGTTGAGGAGGGTGAATAGGTTTCTTAAAGGGTTTGATTTGATCGATACAGTGCAGTGTGAAAGCAAACCACACCAGCTGAAACGTAACAAATGTTGCAATTTTTCAAACATTATATTGCCATGTTTTACAACCGCGCAATTAGTGTTACTAACATAACCGATTAGCTTTTTGGTTGTTAAAATGGTAATATATGACAGTTTGCTTTTTTAGACATTTCCATTTTAAATGTGATGAAAGTGCGCAAAATGTGAGAAAAGTAAATATCAAAAAACTGCTAAATCTTTTGTGTTTGAATTTTACACTTTGCAGCTCATACATAAGGAAACAAAGACAACCCAATCGGTTCTGTGGCTAATGCTAATGCTAACTGGGACTGAGAAATCAGAAAGCAGACCCAAACCCAAATCAGCTGAAATATTATTCAAAATCTGCTGGTGAAGACGTCAGATTGAGAAGGAAGCAACACAAGAAAAAAAACAAAAAACGATCAGATAAAAAAAAAACCTCATAAAATTAGAAAAAAGTGAAACAAGGATTTTTAAAAAATTATTTGTTTTTTGTATTTTGTTGAACTAATCAGAAAAGGAACGTTTCAAAACAGGAAGATCATTTTGATTTACAAATGTTTTGCCTTTTTTTTCTCCAACTTCAGCTGCTACAACCATTTATTGTTGTATTTTTTCTTTCATATTCTCCCAAATGTTTTCAGAACGAGACAGTGACGCTGCTGAAACACACGCAGAAAGTCATTTTACCCAATTGATTTTATGAAATATATCTGGAAAAGTTTTTCTCCATCATCATAAACGAGGTTAAATTTTAAAAAGTTTAACTTTAGATTTTTAATCCTTCTGTTAGGCTTCTCTCTGTCTCTTAAGTTATTATGTAATTGCATGTAAGGTGACAATTTTCAAAGGTTCTTCTAAAATCTAGATTTTAGAATCGCAGAAGATGCTAGTTGAGCCTTTTCTGTGTCCCTATTGACTAAATAGACTATGTTGACAGTGTAAAGAAAATGTTCTGTTGAATCTTAGTCCCATAATCTACAGTTTAAGTGGAGTTGTAGTTTTATTCTGGCAACAGGATTGGATTTAAATGTATTTTTTGGTGTCACAGTGACCGCTGGCAGCTTTATCTTCTGTCTGATGGAAAGTATTTCCAGCCGGGACATTCTCCTCCTGTCTGCGAAAGCAGCTGACTCGGTTGGATTTGCCTTTTGTGGCTCTGGTCCAGGACTGAAATGTCATCCAGGTTATCTTGCCTCGGCCTTGGAGATTAGAAATCCATCAGGTCAAGAAAGGTCAAGCCTGTTTACTGGGAATTAAGTTGTCTCAGAGTAGCTGGCGTCACAAATAGTGAAATAAAGATTGTTACGACGGGGGAGTTTTAAAACGGAGAGTTCAACATTAATATGAAAGAGACCAGAAACTGGTTGTAAATCTGCTGTCAGTCTCTTTGGGCCATCAGAAACATAATTTTAAAGACACAGTACGGATTTAAACACCAGCGACATTTAATAATAAGAAAAAGTTAATAGTCTTGGTTCCGCCTTCACTGTTGCTTCTTTCTACCTGATTTTCTTCTCTGTTAATTGGCCAAAAAGAAAAATCAGAAAGAGGAGAGAAGATGGGATATACTGAATTTCATTGTAGCAGATCAATATAACCAGTATTGATCCGTGTGCTTCAATTATTTAATGTTCCTGATGTTAGAGTACAGTATGTGTTTAGACTGCCTGAATTAAATGGTGCAAAACAGATTCAGAAACATCTTCCCAGTGGCTGGGTGAAGGACAGAAAACATTATCCAGACAAACTGGGACAGAAACCAAATCTGTTTAATAAAATCAATCGAATTTTACTCTAATTATGTTTCCAGTAACTTTTATCAAGTTATATACGGATGATATTGTCACTTATATTTCAGAAACATTTGATCTGACCTCATATTTAAATGTTTTAATGGAAAGAAAAACATCATTTTGACTTGTTAAGCACTTGGCATGAACTCAGAGGTGTCTTCTATTGCTACGGTGTTGTGCAAAAGTCTTGAGTCATCCCTTATTCTGCTATTATTTTGCTTACAATCAGACAAGCAATTTGAAGACTATGAGAAAATTCTGTATGACTCAAAGAGTTTTTCCTCCAGCTGAGACTGAACATTTTGAACAGACCCTGCCTGTCTGTCTTTCTCCGTCTCCCTGTAGAAGATGCTGTTTTGCTGCTGTTACTCTCGGCCGTACTCCAGCACCCTGCAGACTCTCCAACGTGGGACCAGTCAGCATTTAAAAAACAGCGACCACTGAGGGACTCACCTCCACAGAAATGTTTCCACATATGACCCATAAAAGTTATGATGGATCTTATTTGAGCTCTTCCAGTTTTGGGAAAAGAGTTAAGATGTAAGGAAAAGTCGATATTTTAGATACTATTTGAGCAGTTTTTCCCAGAAAGGAGATGAAAAACTGAGTTTAGATGATTTTAACCTCATCCACCTTGTTTGAGAACCTAAAAGTGCAATTCACAACAATATTTAAATCAAATAGAGGACATTACTGCTTCTGAAAAAGGTGTAAGCATAAGGCTGTGGATAAAACTAATGTTCAACAACGCCATCTAGTTAAACCAGGAATACTAAAAACTACATTTGATATGTGTATTTAAAAGATAAGCAAATATTTTACCGTAAAATAGTAAAAGATACCCTAAAAACTGTACCGTAAAACAAAAAGCAGAGTAAAAAGGCTAAAATGTCCAGCAGTCTTAACAGTAAAAGTTCACTGGAGCCACTGATCCAGCACTTGAACTGGATATTTATGCTTCCTGGTAACATGATGGATTAAAAACGTTTCATTTTATTTGTACGTATTTTCCGACCATGGCCTCTGTAAACAGGAAGATGTTATTTTCAAAACAAGACTGCAACTTCAAGCAGAGTGTATATACAACCTCCATTTTTACTCTACAGCATATATTACTTATTTATCACTGAGCTTCATTTAAACAGCTGAGATAAATCTCACCTCCTGACGTCACAAACTGTAAAAAGTTTTACTCACCGATGGATTAAAAACATGGATTATTTTGTTCACGTTCCTTCTAATGGTTGCAGAGTCTCGTTTTCTTTGTAAATGTATCCATATAACTCTATTATTAAATACATTTTTTGAATTAGTTGTAGCTTTTAGCCGGAAGAGTCGTTAGCAAACAAAGCAGAGCTACGCTCGGCTTTCTACTTCGACGTGACGTTTTTATCTAGATTCCGGTGAACAAGGAGAGGAGTGCCATCTAGTGCTTGTGAGTAGAAACTGCAGGGCGGGTCGAAATACTTTTTTCGGGTCACATGAATCACGTAATCAACAGTCGGACGTTGCTGCTGACGCAACAGACGAAGAAGACGCCAGGAAGTTGTAGGAGGATGACGTTTTGTTTTTTTCAGATGACGTGCATGAGCCAGTAGTGACGTTTTCAGGAAACAGGAAGTTTGAATAATTTAAACAGTAAAATGATAAAAATATGAATTTAATCTAAATGTATTTTAAAATAACAGATTTTTGCTAACTGTGCTTTTGTTGAAGACATTATTTCACTGGACTCTGAGTTCAGTATTTAGGGCTGAAACGATTAATCGAATTAATCACGATTAATCGATTATTGAAATAATTGTCAACTAATTTCGTAATTGATTATTTGTTAACTTGATAATAGGCTCAAAAAGGCCATTTGCTGAAAGAAAAACACATTCAGAGCAGCAATTAAGTCAAAATTGTATAAAGAATATATACATTTTGCGTGAAAAACCTTTTTTTCCTATAATACCCAGAACTTCTCAAGTTGCACATTTTTAGCTTCTGTAAAAAAACTTTTGTTATCCAATTACTAATTTGTTAATCTAACAGATCCGAACCTTTCACATGTTCATGTTGGCATTTTTAGCTGCAGATGCATCATTTGTTACAAATAATCAAGCGTTCACTAGTGGATTGCCATGTTGTTGCATTTTAAGCAATAAAATGTTTATTTAACAAAGGAATTGAATAATTTATTTGCATTTTTTATGCATTTCGAATTTTGTATGGAATCAGCCTAAATAGTTAAATGAAAAATGAGTAAAATGTGACATATGAAATTTGATTAACTGATTAATTGTAAGGATAATTAATTAGTAAAATAAGTTGCATCAAAAATATTCAGAGTGAGGTTATGTTGCCGCAATATAACATTGATATAAAATTAATTTGACCCGATTGAAGAACTGTGCCGACAGATACGGTTCTTGTTTGTTTTTGCCAGTCAGAACCAGCCGGCTTCCCTTAGATCTGAACCACTAATCAAGGCGTCGTTCCTGGAGCAGGAAGTGAAAATGATTTCTGCAGAGTTGACCTCATTAACACGGACAGGATGGACGTAAAGGTTTCTACATCCACTGCATGAGACTGTGGGTGAAGTCATGGGAACCTGAGAGATTAAATCTGCTTTGCATTTGGTCCCAAAACAACAACAGTTTCTCTCTTTACAGCAACAATGTGGCTCTGAAAAAGAATTAAAGCAGGGATATAAATAAAAAAAAATTTTTTTACTCGATCTGCTTATTTATCCTGTTGTTTTTAAAATATTTAAAACTCCAATAAGTTTGTGAAGATCCAAGGAAAAGAAGCGTAACCTGTCCTTTAGCGGCCTCTGGGGGCTGAAGTTTGTATTACACCCATTTTATTTAATCTTTTCATTATAAACATAATGATGTATAAAGTGAGACGTTGTGATGCCATTTTAATGTGTTTGTTTTTATTTTTGTTTGTTTGTTGTTGTTTTTATTAGATGTTGTGTTTATCAATAAAGTTATATAATCCATAAAGTACATAATAAATATTTGCTTTATTTGCCACTGATTAATTTCCTGTTCTATCAGTCAATAGATTATAGTTTTTATTTAATAATTTAAACATGGTCTCATCTTTCTGGGCTCTTTTACACGTAGTGACTTTTACACTTGGTTGAGACTCTTCAAAAATATTTTATATTTTCCAGGTTTATTTTTCTTCTGGAGGTCCCTGAACGGGTCTCCGGCTCCTTTAACCTGATTAGCCCGCTAACAGCGCAGCCTGTTCCCGTCCTCCACCCACCATGTGACCGACGGGCAGACCGGAGCTGCCGCTGCTTCCTCCGGTGACGTCGGGCCGTAAAGGCGGCAGACAGGAGCGGATCGGCGGGGCACAGCTGCCGAGCGGCGCCTGCGGACCCGACGGCCTGTTGTGTGGATTAATCGATCACTGATCAGAGCGGGGCTGATTGACGGACTGCCGAGCGGCGGTTTAGCGGTTTAGCGGTTTCGGATGGAGGGGGGATGCGTTGCCTAGAAACAGAGACAGGACTGAGGGTGGAAACAGGCCGAGCGTCACTGCAAGTAAACACCTTCAGCTGCACCAACATCTCCAAGCTTTGACCTGTTTAAAATGATCAATGTTTTCATTTTAGTCAAAACCAAACACGTTTTTAATGCTAATGGCTGAAATATGACGTCAGAAATGGGAAACGTTAGAAACGGTTACGTTGGTTTATGACTGATGGTCCAAAGGATCCAACGTGGCGCCAGAGAAAAACAACCATTTTTAGAGACGCTGCGACCCAAAAGTCTCAATCCAGTTTTATTTTTTCTAATATTTCCTAACAGTTTCATCCGACTGAATGAAGATTGAGATTTAAAAAGCTGCAAAAAACTCACCAACGGTTTGGTTGTGGTTGAATATGAAAAAAAAACAAAAAAACTCAACATTGGATAAATTTCATTCAGTTCAGAAACTAAACCTTCTATTCTGGGATATTTAGCTTAATATTAAAAACTTATTCAAACATAATTTGAGTGGTGATTCATTAATCTACTGGATGCAGATGATTTTAACATGAACGTCCCACAAATTTATGGTTTTATATTCATACTGAAATGTTTAAATAACACATAAAACTTGACTTGTGTTAAGTGGCTGCAGACTTTTACTTAAATTACTTTTACTTTAATTTATTAACCTATATGCAGATTTTGTGTCATTTATGTAAATTCCAGAAATGTGGGGTTTTGGACTCATCCTGGAATATTTTAATAACAAGAAAAACTTGACTTTATTTTAGTTCTGCTGCTAAACTCTTTTACTGAAATGTGAATCCATCCCTTATTTCTCTGTTGTAATTTAGCCAGACTCTTGTAGCCTAACCTCCAGGCTTTATGAAAATATTTTCTTTTAACTTTGGATCTTGTTTTGACTCAATTTAATTCGAATTATGCCATTTTTAATTGCAGAAAACAAAACAAGTTCAAAAGTAAACAGAAACAACCTTAAATAAATATATCTGACCGTTGTTGTTGTATCTATTTTTGTAAGTTTAGGTGTACATAATTACAACAATAATCTCGTACATTATAATAATAATAATAATTTCTAATTAAGTTAAATTACAGTCCAGCTCTAAAGGTCTGTTTTTGTCTTTAAGGTTTAGGATGAGCCTGTAAGTCCTCGCTCAGGGAAAAGCAGCCGTCATGCCGTGTACCTGTGCAGAGTGGAGGAGGTGGATCCGTCCGCTGGTTCTGGTTCTGTACGCCCTCCTGCTGGTGGCCGTGGTGCCGCTGTGCGTCTGGGAGCTCCTGAAGGACAAGGTGACCTCCTGCTGACTCACCTGGACTCCGGTCTGAGCCTCATCCGGTCCAAACGTCTTGACCCAAAGAGGTTCTGCTCTGTCTGCGCAGGTCGGGACTCACAGCAAAGCCTGGTTCATAGCCGGAGTCTTCGTGTTCCTCACAATCCCCGTTTCCCTGTGGGGGATCCTGCAGCACATGGTGCACTACACCCAGCCGGAGCTGCAGAAACCCATCATCAGGTGGAAAATAAACACGATCAACACGATTCAAAAAGTTCTAACTCCAAGATTCTTAGCTAACTGAATCAGAAAAACTTTCTAAACCTAAAAAATCTGACAATTTTTTAGATATTTGTGCTGCAGTGGAGGAAAAATAAGACAATAAGAGGGGAGCATGGGCGGATTCAGGGGTGGGCTCATGGGGGGCACTGACCCCTGCAAAAATTAAATCAACCTTTTATTTCAAATAAGCTTTTGATGACTCAGTTGTTTACAGATGAATGAAAACAACATATATTTTCTGCTACAGAAAGCAGCAACGTTTTTGAAGCATGGGCGGATTCAGGGGTGGGCTCATGGGGGGCAGGCCCCTTCAGAAATCTGATTTTTTTCTTTAGGTTCATCCATCAAGTTACAACCAGCTAAACTTTTTAGTGATGAATAAAAGCAGAAAAACTTTGGCAATGATTCAAATTTCAGTTGTGACTGCATGTTAGAGAGGAGCAGCCATATTTATCTAGTTGTGGTTTGAATAAAAGTGTAAATATATCACATTTTATCTCTTAGTTATGATGAGTTTCTGCTTACAGTTCATGAAAACATGAAATTTAAAATTAGAATATTACATCAGACCCATAAAAATATTGATTATATGCTTAATAGTTGTTAATTTTTTAAAAAGACACTTTTAATCTGACAAACGACACCAATCAGGATGCACATTCAAATTTATATGTAATTTTAACTACATGTTGTAATTTGTGTTGGTAAATTATTTTCATGGACTTTGATCCAAAAGAGAAATAATCAAAAATTGACAGTTTTAGGGAAGAAAACGCAGATAATAACGACATGCAGGAAGTTTCTGAAACTTTCAGATTTTCCACAGAAAGAAAAATAAAGTGCATGAAAATTCAGAGCTGACAGAAACACTTAAATCTTCTGGGTTGTTTGCAGGATCCTGTGGATGGTGCCCATCTACAGTCTGGACAGCGTGAGTCAATAATGAGACCATAATGAGACACTGTAAAACATTTAAAGGTGATTTAACTTGAACTTCCACCTGCTGCCATGAAAATGCAACTTAAGTCGACAAGAAAATAGTTTTAGTTTAAACTCAGAAGTTAAAGTTCCGGAAGTTGATTTAACAAGAGACAAGTTGTCTAAACATTGTTTTTTAACTTCATTAATGTTCAATTGTGAGTTTTAACTTAAAGCTGCAATTTAAACCAAATAATTATTCCACAATATACAAGAAGAAACTGTCCTCACCTGGTTAAAGAGCCACATTTCTCTATTATTTTACTCATAATATGAAGTTAAAATAACTACATATTTTACTTTAGAATAATTTAAATTCTTGTTTCAAATCACATGAACAAAATTTCTGATCTGAGAATAATTTTTATTAATCACAATGAATTCAGCTCAACAACATTTAGTGAGAACAGGACATAAAAATAAAACAGATCAATGTAACGCACTAAAACACGCCGCTAAGCATTCTGGGAAATAGTTCCCACTCCCGTCTTTTTCTTCTTTCAGTTTTTTAAAGTGTTAACCTAAAAACTCTAGTTTATTAAATCGTTAGAGGTTTGACAAAATTAATAAATTAGTTTATCTTTAACAAACTCTCACATTTAGGTTCAAAATCTAAAACCTGTTTGACTTAAAGAGTAGAAAATAGTAAACACAACTGAATGCAGCTCAAATGTTTTACAGTGTGGCAGGGTTGTAGCTCCATTCCTCACGTGATTCTGACCTTCCTCTCTCCTCTTCCTCGCTGCGCCCAGTGGCTGGCCCTGCGCTACCCCAGCCTGGCCATCTACGTGGACACGTGCAGGGAATGCTACGAGGCCTTCGTCATCTACAACTTCCTGGTGTTCCTGCTCAACTTCCTGAGCAACCAGTACCCGAGCCTGGTGCTGATGCTGGAGGTGCAGCAGCAGCAGCCGCACCTGCCGCCGCTCTGCTGCTGCCCGCCGTGGCCCATGGGAGAGTAAGCCGCGCCGCGCCGCGCCGCGTGGTGAGCCGGTGGAGACGAAGGGTTTTATGTTTGATTTCTTTCTCTGACAGGGTGCTGCTGTTCCGGTGCAAACTGGGAGTCCTGCAGTACACTGTGGTCCGACCCGTTACCACGGTGATAGCGCTGTAAGTCTCCTTACTTCTTAAAAGTATTTTCCTTCCTGCACATTATAATAAATCATTCAATCAGCAGTTCTCTGGTTTTTCTAAAGGTTATTTAAAGGAGATTTGTTTTACAAAATTAAACATTTTTAACGTTTTTATTCGTCCATTTTTGTCTCAACTGCTTTAAAAAAAAAACACCTGGTCACATTTTGGCAGTAAGTTAACGTTTTTCGGTGTCTGGAAAATGAGCCGTTTCAAAAACCTCCAGAATGTTAAGTCAGACTGCAACCCCAGCCGAGTCCAGTCCTGTTACCTAGCAACCCCAAACTGAGCTCCAGCATGTTTGGTCAGCTGGTTTTACCGCTCTATACGGTGTATAATGGCTGCTGGGAAATACAACCGTTTTGTTGTTGACTCACCATCAGGAAACCACTCTCTGCATTCTTGTTGGCTGTGCAGGAGGCTCCACTTCTGCTTTTCAAAGATGTACGGTTGTATGTCTGTTTGCAGTTATTTTCACGTGTGACTGAAGACGTTGAGTTTAAGTTGAGCTTATTTAGATTTAAAGTGACAGAGGCCCTAAAACAACTAAATAGGCAGAACTGACTAGACTAAACCTCAATTATCTAAGAATGATTTTGTGGGAAAAATGTAATGAACATGTTTTGAATAGGCCATAACTCTATTCTGATCTGTTCAAAGAAGCATAGCAGGTCACTTTTAAAGTTATTTTAAGCTTTAGTTGCTGTACTTCTCATTTTCATTCCAGTTGTGATATTTTTAGCTGCAGTTTTCAGCTCGTCAGAGTATTTTTGATGCTGAGTGGATCTTTTTGTTTCTGCAGCATCTGCCAGCTCTGTGGCGTTTATGATGAAGCCAACTTCAGCTTCAGAAACGCCTGGTCCTACCTGGTTATAGTCAACAACATTTCCCAGCTGGTAAACAAACATCAACACAACACAGACAGATAAAAATGAAAACATGATCCGTAAACGTTGGTCCAGTTGTTCTCCTCTCTGGTTCATGTCTCTGTGGGTCCAGTTCGCCATGTACTGCCTGGTTCTGCTGTACAAAGCCCTCAGAGACGAGCTGACTCCCATCAGGCCTGTGGGGAAGTTCCTCTGCGTCAAACTGGTGGTGTTTGTCTCGTTCTGGTAAGGCTGGAGGCCGGAGTCCATTAGTGTCTCGTTCTGTTTTAGATCAAACGGTGAGAGCTGCTGGTTTCCCTGCAGGCAGGCGGTTTTTATAGCGTTCCTGGTGAAAGTGGGAGTGATTTCTGACAAACACACCTGGGACTGGGACAGCGTGGAGGCCGTAGCCACTGGACTGCAGGTCAGGACATATTTTAAGACTTTTTTTAAGACTTGCTGGGTTTCCATTACAAATGTGCACAAAATGTTGTTGATATTCAGCTAATGTCAAAAAAAACCTCAACAATTTCACACTTGTGATGTTTCCATTAAATAAGAAATGCAATTAAAATCACACATGAATAAGTTTGTTCATGCTGGAAGTTATTAAAAAACATTCAGTGCCATCATTTTCCAACCACTTCTTGTCGTCTTCTTTGTTGTTTCCGCCAGTAGTAACATCTGGTTGTTGATCACATGACTGATCAGATGTGATGAGAAAAAAACTTTTTTTTGTTGCAGTTTTGTGAAATTCACTAATTTAATTTCAACAAAAAAAAATCACTGCATCCTATCGCAAAAACTTTTTATCAAAAAATGTGAGTTTTTTCACAAAGCTACAATTTTTTAATCTCTAAAACTAATTTATTGATTTATTGTCTGATTGATTTCACAGGATTTTATCATCTGCATAGAAATGTTCCTTGCTGCTATCGCTCACCACTACACCTTCACCTACAAACCCTACGTCCAGGTAACCATCCATCTGTCCGTCCGTCCATCCATCCATCCATCCATCCATCCATCCATCCATCCATCCATCCATCCATCCATCCATCCATCCATCCATCCATCCGTTTCTTTCTGTTTTCCTGCAGGAAGCAGAGGAGGGTTCGTGCTTCGACAGCTTTTTGGCCATGTGGGATTTCTCAGACATCAGAGCTGATGTAACTGAGCAGGTCCGCCATGTTGGTGAGCATCGTTAGCAGATTTCATTTGTCTCCATTTATTTTTCACATAAAATATAACATCACTACATAGCACAGCTTTTTATCTTTTCCAGAACCTAAAAGTCCCTTTTGATACTCTCCATGTTATCGGCGTTTCTTCATTTCAGAAACAGAAACAAATGTATAAGTGAAATTATCTACCAATGAAATTAATGATGATAATGTTTCACTGCCTTCAGGTCGTACTTTCCTGGGTCGTCCCAACAAGATGTACTTCGGCGCAGCGGCTCGACCCGAGCACACTGAGCACACCGGCCTGCTGAACTCCACCTCCCAGGATCCCGTCGTTGCCGCGGCGACCTCCATGCCCTCCTCCCCATCTTCAGTGGGGCGGTACCAGGGCCTGGGCCACACCACCGCCCCTCACTCCATCTCCGCCCCGGCAGGTTTCACGGCTTCGTCCTGGGAGGACGACAGCGACGGCACGCCTCCGCAGCCCGGACAATAACAGAGATTAATCTCTAAATCTATGATAGAAAACTGAAACAGAGCGAATCCACTCTGAGGTCAAAGCCATGTTTGTTCAGAAGCTGGTATTATTTTGAGGTGAAGATGTAAATGTTTATAATCTGTATTTTGCTGTAGTTTTGATAAATGTGTGATGGTTGGAGGAGGGAAGCCGCGTGTCGTTTCAGGTTTGTGCTTCATAATGTTGAAGTCCTTCAGAAAGTTTTAACTGTTTGTTCCAACTCAAATAAAAACATAAAAACACCTGAATTAACACAAACTGGTTCTATCATTAAAAGGCTCCACCGTCTACTATGCTCTAATATTTTCAAACATTCCCACCAGTTTTGTAGGAACTATTTACATTTACCTGAGTAACTTTTATGAAAATTTTTGTTTTTTTTTACATTGTAAAAAAAAATAATTATTTTTTACAGTGAAAAATTTATTTTCACTGTGTTTTTTACTTGAGTAATTTTATTACAAAGTATTTCTACTAAATTTCTGGATTTTCTACCCACTGAATGAAAAAACGTTTTAATCAAAAACTCACCAGACACAGAAACACCTGCAGCTTTTATTAAAGTTTCAAAAGTTTTTTTATTGAAAGAAACTGATTTGTAAAAATTTTCTTTTGCCTGATTTTATTTTTTTGTTAGTTATATGAACTATTGTCATTTTTGTCCTTAAAATACTAACATTTACATATAACTTTATATTTTGGTACATCTGATTATATAATTTTTAAATATTAAATGATTGATAATTTGATCAGTTACTCAGTACTTGAGTTGACTTTTACCAAATAATTTTTACTCTTAATTGAGTAAAAATATGTTGAAGTACTTTTATTCTGTTCACCTCTGACTCTGACTTTAGATTATGGATCTAAGTTGTTAAATAAATAAACTTCTATTCCTGCAGTCAGGCTGCCATCTAGTGGCATCTAGTGGAGAAATAATTGTTTTAAAATTATATAAAACAATACATAAAAAAACCTAAATTAAATTGCCAATGTGAGAAATGGAATAAAACAAATCTTCCTAGTAAAAAAATAGCAAGACTTTAATCTGCCTGCAGATGATCATATTATGAAAGAAAAACAGTTGTTTCATGAAAAGTCCTGTTATTATCTCGCAAATATTTACTTATTCGTGATTATTCTTTTATGAACAGAACCCTCATCGAAAAATCAAACAATTTTTTTTCCTGTAGTTTTTAGCTTGCAGTTTTAACTCAATTTTAACCTTCATGATCTGTGAACTTTAGAGGAAATTATTTTTTCTGTAATCAAATAGAAAGCGACAGAAAACAGAAAAATCCCCTGCTTAGCGCAGAATAAGCCCTGCAGCACATAATCTGTCTATTATTAATAGCTTTTATTACAAAAGCTTAGCAGAAAATCTGCAAATACACAAATTCACTTCCTGATTAACTTCATTAACTTTTGCCTTCATGTCTACAAACTGTCATTTTGGACGAACCATGAATCCGTTTCTGCATATTTACATCAGGGAACATAAAAATTCACATCGTCTGTGTTAATAATATGTTGTTATGACTTCAATATGACTCAGTTCTGCTCTGACGAAACCGGAAGTAAAAGATAAAAGCAGACGCGGACAATATTGCAGGTTCTTTCCGAAGCGTCGCAATAAAGCCGAGCTGGTTCGGACTGGTTCCGAGGACAATCACAGTCCAAAGGTGGATGAAAGGTAACCCGAGGAACCTGAATGTGAGTTTCTGCATGTTTTGTTCTTGTTGCTCATGTCGGACTCGGATATGTTCTCACATGTTGTTGTCTGCTCTGCAGCAGACATTTTGTTTTAACTGCGCAGATACTAAAACTGGACTTTACACAAAGACTTCTGCTGGTACTGAACAGAATCAAACCCGAAACTGTTTTGAAGTTGTATTTTCGTTCAGCTGCCATATTGATTTTCAAACGCGCGTCTCAATATGTTTTTTAAAATTATTATTTATTTATTTATTATTTTACTTTTTGTTTTGTTTAGATTTTTTACGTATTCATAATCAAAAACGGTGAAAAATGAGCGGAAACTGGAGCAACATTTTGAAATGTTGCTCCAGCATCATTAGGTTTTAATGATGCATTTTAAATGCATTTTAAAATGGATCATGGATTTTTAACTTTTAAACATCTGTTAGGTTATTTTCTGGAATAATGTCATTTTAACACTTTGTTCACTTATCTGATTAAATACAGTGAGGAGGCTGAACTTTAATACACGGAGCTCTTTTGTTTACTCGTGGTCTGAGCGCTGCTTATGAGTTATATGGCAAGCCGTTAATATAAAAATAATACGTATAATAACACGTTTCATCCATCCATAAATAACAAGATGCATTGTTTCTTCAGCTGCGTGGTGAATACAAAAAAGCTCCGCGACGTAATTTCCGTCGTGCGCTCAGTTTAACACTAAAGTTTGCTATGACATTAAACTCACTTACTCTGATATTTTCAGAAAATAATACAGTAGATTTAACACCAAAAATGATTGTTTAAATAGGTAATGGCATTTTATTACACATGCACCTGCAAGATTTCCTTTTACTTTTACTTTGCCTTAGCTGATGCTTAGTTTTATTTTTAAAATAAGAAAATGTGAATTTTCAAGCTGCTGACTAGCTAACTATAAGCTTGTTAGCAGCTTGTAGTTCCTCTTAAATAACAGCAAAAACTTTTAACATGAATAAAAAATATCACATAGCATGTTATGTCAATATTTAAACATGTGCATCTTTCCTTTTTGTTAGTATCACCAGTGAACAATGAAATGTAAAAAAACAACCATTTAAATAAACCCAGGATGAAACGTCTGGGCACCAGCTGACACTAATCTTATGGTTTTATAGTTCTACATGTTTGAGGATCAATGTCTATAACTTAGATCTCATCAGCTTGACTTCTGAATACAAATGAAATCATTGAACCTAAATAAAAACTACAACTGATTTATTTTGCTTGGATGTTTTATTTTTCTTAATTTTAGCTGCTGCAGCAGAAATGGCTGAAAGGAAAAAGAGGCGGCGGTCAGAGTCGACTGACTCCCTCAATGAGTCGCCACACAGGTAATGCTATTATTAACCATTTAGTTTGTTGCTTTTTGCCTCATTTTGAACTGTTTATCTGTCAAATATTAAGATCAGAAGATCAATAAAAACAAACAAAAAAGCTATTTATTTAGTCACAAACAAAAGCTAGGATTATAAAATCTTAAAAATCTTCTTAAAATCGATACAACCATTAAAAAACTGTAGAATTGTTAACACAAATCCTTTTAGCCCTTTTGCTTTTGTTGGCTTATGAGGTTTGTCATGATTTTAAATGTTGGAGTTGTATTTTCATTTTTTTTCTTTGATTTTTATTTCGGAAAAGATTAATTAAATCTGTATATAACTGGAGATATAATAGTCCCTGCATTTACCTTTCCTGTTGAGATGTGGCAATATAGAAATAAAGTTTGATTTAAAAAAAAATCTGTTTGTAGTTCACCGCTAAGAACTGAATCTTCAGTTGCCAGCTCTGTGTCGGTGAAGAGCGAATCATCCAAGTTTGATCCACCGCTTTTTAGTCATGAACCAGCTTCAAGGTAAATCTGCTTCTTTTTTTATCATGCTTAAAAAAGAAATACCTGAATTTACTTTAGAAACATCCTAAGTTGCTTTTCCTATTAGAGGGATTTGCTTCTATAGCACACTGTAAAATGTATTTTCTTTATTACAGTTAAAACTATTTGCTGACTTGAAACCTGTCAATTATAAAACTGTATGAAATAATGCAAACATTGCTTCAGTATTTCTGTAAATCATCAGAGGTAAGTGGATTCATGCAAAACAGAGTTTGTATATTTGTAACTTTATTTATATTTCTTTGTTGGGATGATGAACATAGAACATAATTAACATTAGTTTTAATGAAAATACTTTTTTTGTTTGTAGTTCACAGTTGAGAAGAATCAGGCCTTCAACTCCAAGCAATGTGTCCATGAAGAGCGATAGGTCCAAGGCTGAAATGCCTTTTTTTGCTCTTGAAACGCCTCCAAGGTAAATTATACCATTTAACATTGTTCTGAAAAAGTTTACACAAGATTTCTAAACTGTCATTATTTGCGGTTTGAGGTGGTGAGGATTGACCCAGGTTGTGGTGTGAAAAATTATGATTTAATGATGATGATAAACAAGGAGTACAAAAGTCCAGGCAGCACAGATGAGCAGACAGCTAGGAGCTCAGGTCCTGGTAGCAACTGGATAGAATACATGAATGGAGAAGAGGGACAAAGACAAGATACGACAAGGATCAGACAGGGAACAATAGACAGAGTTGGGTTTAAATACACAAGAGGTAATCAGGGAACCTGAGGGACAGTTAGGGACAATCAATGGGCAGACGGGACAATACAGAGACTCAATTAACTGAAAACACAGAAACCTAAATCCTTACATAAACAAAGTATGTAAACTGGCAAACCTCTGTTGGAAAGCTGTGCTTTGATATGTGATTTATTAAACACAATATGTGATCTATTAAACCATTTCTTTATTTGTGAAAACAGATATTGGAAATTTCACTATTTTGGCACAAGCATCACCCTACTGTTAGTCAACCATTGAGTAAACTTCCCAACCTTCCTTACAGAACCTTTGATTTGTGAAAACATTTCTCCGTTTGTCTCATTTTTGTAAACTCATTTCCCTTGTCAGGTTCATACAGCTGCTCCTCATCTGCCTGATTGTTCACTCCTGGTTCTCATCTGTCTTCCCTGCAGCTTTTAAGATATTCAGTTTCCCTCACTGCTTATTGGACCTTCTATCAAGTTTCCTTTTCACCTTCTGTTTTCCTTCCTTTATGTTCATTTCTTCTGCACTTGTAGGTTTTCTTCACTCCCCTTTTTTTTAATTAAAAAATAATTTTTACAAAATTCTCCCTGCCTTTTTTTTACAATTGTGTCCTCAAACAACACCAACATGATAATATTGTCTTGTCTCCTAAACTATATCTATTGATTTTTTTGGCTTATTGTGACTGACATATACCAAAACAGGAATTTTGATGTTTTGTTTGTCCTGTTTTAGCCAACCACTGCAGTGTTTAAAGTGCAACAAGGATTCAGCAGACCAAATCCAAATGTATTGTGGATGCCGGTTTTGCAGAGATTGCGCTGTCTCAGAATCACACCAGTCTCCTTCAACAGTGGATACATGTTGTCCAAAATGTGGAAAGAAACCCAAAAGAACAGATGGTAATTAAAAAAAAATTTCTGTCACTTCTTACAGTTCATCACAACTTAAATGTACTGTTCTTAAGATGTTTTTCAAGCAAAGGGAGAGTTAAAGCTTAATTTAATAACATGATATTTGACTTCACTACTGTGTGTTTGATTTTCACAGGAGTGGAAGACATTTTAAAACTAAAGAAGAACCTTCAAAAAGCAATGCAAAATAAATTTTCAGTCACAGGTGAAGGTAATGGTGACCAACAAATTTCACTGAAAAGTATTTACACAATTCTCTACATCACCATTGGTGAGAATAAAGATCTTTCTGAAAAACATGAGTTTGGACACCTAAAAGGCCGTCTTCAAAAGCAGCCATCATCGGATTCCTCAGTGAACCTCACTGATATCTTTAAACCTTTGATGGACCAGGAGAACCCCAACAGAACAGTCATAACTAAGGGAATTGCGGGCATTGGAAAATCTTTTTCTGTGCAGAAGTTCATCCTCGACTGGGCTGAAGAGAAAGCAAACAAAGATGTTGATTTTGTTTTCTGTCTTAATTTCCGAGAGTTGAATCTGGTTACAAGAAAGAAAAGCCTCAATGAGTTGCTGGTAGAGTTTCATCCAGCGCTAAAACCTCTGAAAGATTCCTTGGCTTATGCCAAAGCGAAGATAATAGTGATCCTTGATGGTCTGGATGAAAGCAGACATTCACTGGACTTTGCAGACATGAAGACAGTGTCATCTCTAAGGGATGTAACATCTGTAGGTAACCTACTCGTAAACCTCATCAAAGGTAACCTTCTTCCTGATGCAAACATCTGGATAACGTCCCGTCCAGCAGCAGCCAATCAGATCCCTGCAGAGCACATCAACATGGTGACAGAGATAAGAGGATTCACAGATCCTCAGAAAGAGGAATATTTCAAAAGGAGATTCAGCGATGATCCGAGTCTTGCTGGGAGAATAACTCAACATATCCAGTCTTCACAAAGTCTTGACATCATGTGCCAGATTCCAATCTTCTGTTGGATTTCTGCTGTTTTATTCCAGGAGGTCTTTGGTGGAGAGCCAGACATTGAAATCCCTCAGACTCTGACAGAGATGATGGCACAGTTTGTTTTTGTTCAAACAAAACGCAGAAGCAGAAAATATGAAACGAAGAATCCACACAAAGGGAAGCTTCTACAGACACACAAAGAGTTTCTTTTAAAACTTGGGAAGCTGGCATTTAACCAGCTTCTGGAAAATAATTTAGTCTTTTATGAGGAAGACCTGAGAGACAGCAATATCGACGCTCAAGAAGCTTCTATCTACACTGAGTTTTGCAACACAGTTCTTAGAGAAGAAGAAATCTTCTACCAGAGAAAAATCCACTTCTTTGTGCATCTGACTCTCCAAGAGTTCTTTGCAGCTCTCTTTGTCTATGAATGTTTTGTAACCAAGCAAACCAAACAGCTTGGGAGCTTTCTTGACTTGGAGGACAAAGATCATGCTTTAGTTGATCTTGCAAAGAAGACAGTTGAAAAAGTCCTGCAGAAGAAGAATGGTCATTTAGATTTTTTCTTGCGATTCCTCCTTGGCCTCATGGTTGAACCCAACCGAAGAGCCCTTCAGGGAATGTTGACATCTGTGGACCCAAACGACGATACAGACAAGAAAGTCTTGACTTACCTGAGATCAATCCGAAGAAAGAACTTGTCTCCAGATAGCTGCATCAACATTTTCCAGGCCATGGTTGAGATGAGAGATAACAAAGTCAAAGATGAGATTCAAGAATATCTTAAAATGGATGGCCGTCCAAAAAAAGAGTTGACTCCCCTGCACTGCTCGGCCCTGGCCTACATGTTGCAAGTGTCCAAGAATGAACTTGAGGAGTTGGATTTAAAGAGTTACAACACAACAGATGAAGGCAGGAGGAGGCTCATTCCAGCAGTGAGAAGCAGTAAAAAGGCAGTGTGAGTCTCATTTTTCTGTTTACAATAAATAATCATTTTTAAGATGTTTGGAATATAAATGAGTTTAGTTCAAAGGATAAAAGTGTTCTTACAAAGATTGTAGGGATCTAATAAGATCTTGCCAGCATGAGAGTGCTGCTTCAAGAACAGTGAACCCTCGTTTTTCGTGGCGTTACGTTCCAAAAAGAACCCGCGATAGGCGAAATCCGTGAAGTAGGAACCTTTATTTTTTTACAATTATTATACAATAAAATACTCCATAATACATTGAAACCAAAGAACAAAACCTTTTTACAGGCACAAACATTTGTTTAACAAATAAAAAGTACTGTATAAACTTTTTTTTTACAAATAACTACTGTACTGTAAAATAATAATTTTAATACGAACTGAAGGCGGATTCCCGTGCCTGAATTGCGGAGATCAGCGCCGCCCCACCGCGACCTGAGTTATTGGATTAGAACGGGAGAAAATAAAAAATTATTATGAAAAAAAACAAAACAAAGTACAGTAGCAGAAATAGTGACTCACATGTATTTCACTGCTCTTCTGACTGAGCCGCTGCATCCTGACTCCGCTCTGTAGCGTTTTTTTCTTCTAAAGCCCGCAGTGCAGGTGTGTTTTTTTCGAGGGAAGAACATAGTTGTCGGTAGCTGTTACTCTTTTTTCTTCTGGGCAAAAAGATTCTTGTAAACCGACAAGCCACCATCGATTATGTTAAATTTGGCAAGCTGTTTTACGTATGTGTACATATTAAACCGCAACGTTGTTGACACACAGGTAGAGAAGAAGCGGAGAGACTGTTTAGCCAATCAGAATGCAGAACACAATGCACGATGCAAATCCGTGAAGCAGCGAGACGTGAAAGGTGAACCGTGATATAGCGAGGGTTCACTGTACTCCATGGTCTGAAGAGATTATGCAGTCATTTGAATCAGGCATGCTAGAATAGAGACACATCTAAAACATGCAGGACAGTAGTCCATGATTACGGATTCCTACCCTGTAGCATTGGGTCACAAAGGTCTGGTCACTGTGGAGACCTTGGAGAACAGAGATTCTCCAACAGGCACAACATTTTGTTAGTTCCTGTCTAATTTTGGTGAATTTATCTGAACTGTTGGCTGTTTACTGCTCTTAGATGACAGGAATGACATGACACGGTGTTCTGTTATATACGAAGAAATTGATCCATGTGTAGCACTGTCCCTGCTTTAGATTATGACCATATCTATTTAAGCAACATTAAGTCTTACTTCTCTATACGCCTTGTAGGTTAAAAGACTGTAAAGTGACTGTAGAGTGGATTGACCATCTGGTCTTTGGCCTAAAGTTCCCATTTTCACCACTGCAAGATCTGGACCTGAGCAACAACGATCTGAAGGATTCAGGTGTGAAGATGCTGTGTGATGGACTGTCGAGTCCTGGCTGCAAACTCAAAATATTGAGGTAAGATTGATGTAAAACATATGTTTCCTATGCTGCTGTAATGGAATATAATGTAATTCATTCTTCAATGTCAAAACTTGAATGTGAAACAAATATAAGATGTAATCTTGTTTACTTTCATTTTACACAATATTGGTATTAAGGCTTTATGCAGATTAATCCAACAGTTGCATCAACCTCTGTATTTTCTCAGGTTGTCTGGTTGCCTGATCACAGAGAAAGGATGTGAACATCTGGTCTCAGCGCTGAAGTCCAACCCGTCCCACCTGGTTGAACTGGACCTGAGCTACAACAATCCAGGAGAAACAGGAATTAAGCTGATTTCTGAGCAACGTCAGATCAAGAAACTACAGTAATTAGAATACTCTGAATTGTATTATAATCTTAAAGGCTTTAATAGTTTCTAACTCTGGTCTCTCTTTAAAGTTTTGATCATCCTGGACCCCATCGGATGAAACCAGGATTTAAGAAGTGTAAGTAACTGACTCTTTGGTTGTTATTTTACTTCTGGTAATCAAACAAAGATAACATCAATGCCAAACTGAACTAAGAAACGTAAAATAGCAAAACAGACTTGCACACTTACATTTCTGTAAAATTAATCTAGCAATATGTCTCAATTTAAATATTCAGGAATTAGAACAATAATTGCTACATTTCTGTCACAGTCTTAGGAAGGTACTTTACTCTCCTTCATGCCAGTCTTTCTCCTCAATAAGTCAGGGGTATGAGCTTTTGTATATTTGAACTACTAGTTTTTGTTTTTCCAGATGCCTGCAGAGTCACCCTGGACTCCGTCACTGCACACAAGAAGCTGCTTCTCTCTGAAGGGAACAGAAAGGTGACCTGGGTGGAGAACGAGCAGCCTTATCCTGACCACACAGAACGGTTTGATCAGTGTCTGCAGGTTCTGTGTAAACAGGGCCTGCAGGAGCGCTGCTACTTTGAGCTGGAGCTGGTGGAGCCCTGCACCATCGGCTTAACGTACAGGAGCATCGGCAGAAAAGGAGATGGAGAGAACTGCAAGTTGGGGCTGAATGATAAATCCTGGTGCAAGATTTGCTCAGAGGACGGTTGCTACGTTCAGCACAACAGTAACCGTGTTTTTGTCTCCGCTTTGCGCTGCTCTCGTATTGGAGTGTATCTGGATTGGGAAGCTGGCAGCATCTCTTTCTACAGAGTTTCTCATGACAACCTCACCTGTCTCCACACCTACAAAGATACATTCAGCGAACCTCTCTATCCTGCTGTTCAACTTTTTCCTCACTCTTCTGCCTTGTTTTGTCAGATAGAATAAGGTGTATCAAACAGCGTGGGGAGATGTACATGCAGTTTTTGGTAGAAAGAGAAAAGAGCCAAATGGTAAATCATGCAAACAGAAATTACTGAGCTCATTTTATCGTGTGATTAATTAATTTATTGCTTTTTGCGACTGGCCTATGTAATGCAGAACATAGTTGATAATTAAAATGAAGTTTAGTTATCAGGTGTTTGAACCAGCTGCGTGCAGGATGGATCTTTTATTGATTAAAATGACTAAATGGAAGATTTTCTTGTAAAACTGTTTTGTCAAACCTTTTTTGACTCTCATCCTGTCTGAGGTTTAGTTTGTGCTTTTTGATTAAATGTAAAATAGTATTATGATTGGTTTTTAGAACCAATCAGGTAAACATCAGTAAAACAGAACTTTGTTTTCTTTGTGAGTGTTTTGTAAATATTTTAATTGTTCTGGTAGATGATGAATCTAACATCAAATTAGTTTGTGTCATGTTCTGTGTTTTCTGTGTGTTTATTTCGAGTTTTCTGTGTCTCCATGTTGTCCTGTTCGCCCCTCGATTACTCCCAGTTGTTTCTCGTTCCCTAATTACCCCGTGTGTATTTAGTGCCACCTGTGTCTCTGCGTCCTCGTCCATTGTGCGTTCAGTCCTTCGTGTTCCAGTCGTGTTTACAGTTGCTACCGGCGTCGAGCCCTGGCTTCTGCTCGGCCGTGCTGCCCGTTGCTTAAACGGGCAGCACTACTATTAATATAGTAGATTTTAATAATGAAACACACAGTGTTTCATTATTAAAATCTACTATTCATCTTACCTGGGTCTGCTGCGTCTGCTTCACCACCAAATCGTGACAGGTTGATGTTAGAGTGAGACATGTTGATCTCACTGTATATTCTTGCAATTTTATACAAGAAGTTAACTTGTATTAATTTGTCTTTATGCTATTCTTTATACTTCATAAATCTACAGTCACTAAATGTAGTTGAGCTATTATCAGCTGCTCTTACATAATTAACCTTTACACTAGACCTTATAACAAAAAAAAAAAAAGTTAATAACCAAATAAAAGCAATAAAAATATGAAAATAAAATTTCTTCTTTCTCTGGATCACGGTATCGGTGTACCATGACTATGTAATAAAATGTTAGCTAACTATTGTTTATTAGATATTGGTTTAAAAATATGTTTTCTGTATGTTAAAATCTTGCTACAATTTCAGAATGTTTTCTGTGATGTTTTGAAATCTGTAAATAATTTTGGACTGGTTGGTTATGTACGGCTCCCCCTGAGGGACACAGAGGACGTTTTATTTTTGTATTGCTTTCCCTTTCAGTAATAATGTATTTAGTGTTCACTTTGCACCCTGAAGGCTTTTCTGCTGAAATTTAAGGTTGTTCTTTGTAGTGTATGCTAATATCTCATTTATGAGATATATGAAGTTTTACATATTTTCCTTTAGGATACAAAAGCATCACAAATTAATATGCAAAAGCAAAAAGAACCTGGATTTTCCACCAATGATCTAAAATATAAACTTTATGTAAGAAAGAAAGAAATAAAGAAGAGTTTCATACAAACTGCTGAGACGATTTTGTAATATTTTTACAGGGTAAAGCATCCAATTAATAAAGATCCATTTTTATGAGCAGTCCCATATCCTGCTATTTATTTTTTGACCAAAAGATATTAAACAAATATTAATTGATCAATTTTAACCCTTGGTTTGCACCAAAAAATAATAAATGCATTTTAACTGAGGATTTTTAAAGGAGTGCAGATAATAACCCTGTCACTGAATTATCACTGTATGCAAAAAATATTCCAGGGTGTATTTGCATAGTTCATGTGAAGGAAAGCAAGAAAAAAAGTCCTGTGTCCTCAGGGAGTTTTATATGCAAAACATTAAATAAAGCAGGTTAATAATTTTTTAAAAAGTATTCCAACTGAAATGTTATTCATGAACAACTTTTATTGATAACATAATAAAAGTCTTTTCAACACTGAGATATTTATGTTTTCTCTACATTTATCAGGTCTCTGTTACCGTGGCAACATGCTGCTCAATAGCTTAGAGATTATGGAGGCTAACAGGGAGGACAGGATTTCCACCAAGGGTGAGACTTACAAACACCTGAGAGACTTTTCACCGACAGACCAGAAGGTTTAGGAACTTTTTAATCTGCACGTCTTTGAAGGGAACCTTAGCCTGTAAATACAGAACATTCAAACGCTACATACCAACTTTCTTGTCTTTTTGTATTTTTATTTGTCCAGTATTTGCTTTAATTTTGCATGTTGACCAATTTGTCTTTGAGTGAGTGAGATTGTCATGTTTAACACAAATTAGAATAATGAAGTTTCTTTTATTTTAATACTGGGCTAAAGGTAAAACATTATCACCTGGGGGATACGGTCTGTTTCAAATGATCTTACTGTTAAATGATTCATGTCAACACACCTGCTAGACTGTTTTGTGTGAACAGTAAAGGCAAACAGCAGATGTTCCTGAATTTGAAACCGTTAAAGCTTCAATGATCTCCTAAACCCTCCCTGATCTTTTGTTATGAACAGAAACAACACGAACAGAGTCGAGTCTGTGTTTATCTCACACCACGCCTTCCACTGAAGACCAACTGTCACATGGCGCCAGCTGCTGTTTTTCCACACGCTTTAAAGGACAAAGGGAGTTGATGAACATTTTTATCACATCTTCCAGGACGGACAAATTTAAGGCTGTCAATTCTTTAATTTAAAGGATAGAAGAAGGAACAACCAAAACAATCATTTTAAAATCCCAGTTAATTTCATTTTGTTCTCTAAAACATCCCTTTTTCTTTCTTTGTAAACTTTCTACTATTTGGTTTTTTTCATGACTGAGTTTTTTGCTAATTCCAAGGAAGTAATTAAAATGGGCATCAATAATCAATTTATTAAAACTTCCTCTTGAAGATATGAAAACATTTTTTGCCAGAATAAATGATCAAGCTGATCTATTCTGCACAAACTTCAGTAGCTGCTAAGAAGACAAGATGTTCTTATAAAGAAAGTTATTACTCTGTCAGTATATACATAATGAAACAATGCTTAAACGTATTCTTCTTTCTGAAACATATATAAGTATTAGTATGAAAAACTTTCTCCATCTATTAGACAGGAAGGATTAAAAGGCATCGGTTATTGTGACTTTATGCCTCTTGATTAAACGACATATTTAATTTGAAAAATATACATTTTGATGGAAGCGTCGATGTGTTTGGTGCAGACATGAACTAAAGTGTGATTAAATGCAGGTTGTTTGCCATGTGGGTGGGTTAAATGGATTACATTTGTTTTTTCCTCTCAATACTCAGACAAGCTTCCTGTACTGAAAACCAACTAGAATCAAATAATCCTCACTTTAAAGATGAACAATATTCCAGCTTCTCTTATTCTTGTTAAAACAACAACTATATCAGAAACAATATTTACCTTAATACTGGAAATCTCTTAAACACTGTGCTCAGCTTTTCCTTAATCCTGTTATAAAAACTATAATCAACTGTATTCTCTTAATTACTGTTTATTTAAGTTCACTCATTTCCCACCACAATCTGCACTCTTTTATTCTTATTCAGCTTTTTGTAACTATTTTGAACAAGAAACAAAATATATATATACATATATATATATATATATATATATATATATATATATAAAATTCCCTTCTCACCCGCCACGGGTGGTTCTTATCCTCTGAGCTCGGGTCCTCTACCAGAGGCCTGGGAGCTTGACGGTTCTGCGCAGTATCTTGGCTGTGTCAAGGACTGCACATTTCTGGACTGAGATGTCTGATGTTGTTCCTGGGATCTGTTGTAGCCATTGGTCCAGTTTGGGGGTGACTGCCCCGAGGGCCCCGATGACCACAGGCACCACTGTGGTCTTCACCTTCCAGGCCCTCTCCAGTTCCTCCCTGAGGCCCTGGTATTTCTCTAGTTTCTCGTGCTCCTTTTTCCTGATGTTGCAGTCGCTTGGTATTGCTACATCTACCACAACGGCTTTCCTCTGTTGTTTATCCACTACGACAATGTCTGGTTGGTTCGCCATTACCATTTTGTCTGTCTGGATCTGGAAGTCCCACAGGATCTTAGCTCTGGCGTTCTCCGCCACCTTTGGGGGTGTTTCCCACTTTGATCTCGGGTGCTCAAAATGTGCTGTCCTTGAGTCCAGCTTTTTCCAGCCATTGGTAGGATTTACTGATCCTACCAATGGCTATATATATATATATATACAGTATATATATTGTTGCGGCCCTGGGCCTTATGGGCTGGGTTGCAGGTGTCTTGTTGTCTGTCTTTGTGCTCCTCCCCTTTACAGGTGCTGCTGATTTTATTCATTTGGAGCACAGAGCATTTAAACCTGGCTGTCTCCACCTTCTGGGTCGCCTTCAGCATCCACTCTGCCTTGATGCTTACGGTGTTTTGTTGCCAGGCCTCAGCTCCCCTCCTTTTGCACATTTGAGTTTGTCTTTGTTTTTGCACTTCAACAACTCCATATGCACTCATACATCACATCCAAACATTTGCATTACACCACTGATACTGATATCCTCAATCCATTGTTGTTTGTGTTAATAAATATTCCTTTTTATGCACTTTAATCCCTGCATGATCTCCCGTTATTGTTATGACCTTGAGCCAGTCGTAACAATATATATATATATATGTATATATATCTTGTTTCTTGTTTTTCATGTTGAGTTTTTCAGCTTTAAAGATATATTTTGTATTGTCTTGGTGGCAGAGTTGTGAAATAATTCGAAACATTGAAATGTAATTTTAGATCAAGGTTATCACATAAGAGGAAGTGTTTCACAGAGGAAGCAGATGTTTCAACGGTTATTTCAACTTATACCAAGTGTTGCAATAAATTTAAAGTGGTGGTACAGACTTCTCTGTGCACTTCACATACAAACAACTAGAAAAACAGAAGAACATGTATAATCTGTAGTAAATATTGTTAAAATTAAATCATGTTTTATTTAACCTTCATCACACTTTCACAAACAAAAAAAGTAAGCAGATGTAAAATGTTCCTGAGTGATGCAACCAGAAACCAAAACCTGTAAAAATCTCATTTTCCTCTTGAACCTGAATTTAAACTCAGTTGTTAAATAAATATAAAAGTATTTCTGTTCTTCTGCAGCAATAAGAAATGTCTGACCGGAGGAAGAGAAGGAAATGTGCAACAAAGACCAGATCACCTGAAGAGCAAACAGTTTGGTAATTATAGTTGTGAAAAATAGATGAGGCTTGTTTTAAGTCAGTAACTCCTTAATATTGATGAAAATGTACTAGTCCTATTGACAAATTATTTCACTTATAACATTTGAAAAGAAAAATGTAGTAAGTGAAATAATCTGCCAAAGGAACTAGAACTTTTTCACCATCATTAAGGAATTATTGACATAAAACAAATCTATCAGTTAGTTTTGACTTATTTTATGTGTACTGATATATTTGCTTTAGAAACTAGACCAAAATTACTTGGTAAAATGTGTTTTTGCAGTGTACCATCTCCTTTTCTTAGAGCTAATCTGCCTTGCAAATGTAGTCAAATACTTTTTGCATAATTTTATGCCTCATACGTCTCGACATGAAGTGTGATAAAACTACCAAGAAAATGCAAATGTTGAGAAAACATTTCCTTCTTTTAGTTCCCAGAAGAATGGAGCGGAGCCAGCAGGCCTCAGCGGCGTCTCTGTTAGAAGTGAGAGGTCAAAGGGTATGCCAATCAACTTTAGAAAAGCCAGATCAAAATGGTATGAGCAATTTATGTTACTAATTAAGAATATCCTGAATGCCAATACAGCAAACAAATTATATTCTGTTTGTGTTATAATCTTGGTTTCTAGTTCCAGTATTATTGTGTTTCTTTTTTTGATGATGTCAACCTTGTTTCTAATTCACTTTAGTTCAGTCCTTCCTCAGTGATCCTAGTCTGTTTATTTATTCCTTGTGACAGGTTACAATGAGATTAATATTTCTAGTTCAAAGCTGTGGATATTTTCTCTTCATATTAATGTGCAGTTGCTATTTTCCCTTTTTGTTCTTATTTACAGTCAGAAATTCAGCAAGGAGCTGACCAGCTGCTCAGTATGTCAAAAGGTTGTGGAGGATTTGCTTTATTTTATTTGTGGACATCCATCATGTAAGAAGTGTTTGAGTTTGAGCCTGACTGACTTACCGACAGACTCGCCCTGCAAAAAGTGTGGAGACACATTTATGAAAAACACACTCAAAGACGGAGGTCAGTTCAAAAGGCTATTAAATTCAATTCAGTCATGCGCCAATGTACAACACAAGTAGATTTATTTTAGTCATGTTTACATTCTAGTTGATCCTACTTATCAAACAATACATCAAGTTCAGTTTATTATGAAGTAGTGATGTGTTAATGAGGCATCATGAAGTGTTTTGACACTTTGCCAAACTGTACTGATACTGTGGCACAGCACCAGGGTTTCCACAGGGTGGTAAAAGGTAGTAAGACGTAACTAAAGGTAGTAAAAAGTAGTAAATTAAACTCTGGGATTCCTGTATAAATCTTGTGCACACTGACCCCTGTTGGATCTTAAAAATACTTATTTTATATAGTATTATTTAATATATTTAATGTCTTCATTTAAATGTAAAATGTCTTTCATATTCTTAGATAACGTGAAAATCTAAGTGATGTGACATGTTGTAAAGGACTGGGATTTTCTTTCTTTCTGTTTTTTAGAATTTTTTTAACAATTTTTTCTAAAACAATCTACATTTTCCCAATGTTTTAAAATTGAATATGTTTGATACAACTTCTCTGGCTGCAGAAAACACCTTCGCACACAAAACCAATGAGGCTGCAGTGGAAAGAAATTGTAATGAAAGGCAGAAGAGAGTTGGATAGATGGTCTTTGGGTTGACCCGGTATCTGACAGGATTCTGGGTCCTGGCAAAGTTACCCTCTGCACCACCTGAAGGCATCAGCTGTAGCACTTTTGGTCTGTCTGCTCAATTCAAAGTTGAGATGTTGCCAAAGGTCATTTAAAATTCAATAAATTTGAGGTTTCTTTGAGGTTTTTGGAACCTCAAAGATTATAGATTTTTTAATATATAAATTATCATATTAGTGACAATAATCCTTTATTAAGGGAAAATAATCAAGTTAAAAAGTGTACTTAGGGCTGGTTTTTGGTTTGCAGCCAATGGCTTATTTACCCTCCAACTGTAAACTCAGAATACAGTTAAGCCACCTGGTTTTTCTCTCAGTTTGCTGGCAGAAGATCAAGTTTTTTTGGCTTCATGGTCTCATTCAGGACACATTTGTCCTTTGTCACACATTTTCCACATCTCATCAATGATGAACCTCAGGTTGTTGGAGACTACCGTATTTACCATTTAAAAAAAGAGCAAATAACTGAAACATAACTTAATTTACTCTTTGAGCATTTAGTATATTTCAAGCTTCTTAATATACCTCTTACTGATATGACTTGTTATGTCCAAAACTATCTATTTATGAAAAAACCGAATAAACAAGTATCCAAGAAAACACAAACCTGATGCAATTTAATTTAACCTGTCATAGAGAGGCTCACAGATAAACCATAAAACTGAATAAAACTTTTAACCAATGCATGTATTCACTAGTTAATACTACTTCTGATATTTTCTAATTGTTTTAACCAGTAAGACACGTAATGTGTTGCATTTGATTTCAGGTAACAGTGTCTTTCTGGAAGCAAAGGTGAATCTTAAAAAAGCAATGAAAAATAAATTCACTATGACGTCTGAAGGTAATGGTGATCATCACAGCTCCCTCAAAAGCATCTACACAACCCTATTCATCACTGCTGGAGATAATGATGGACGACATGTGGAACATGAGTACAGACAGCTTAAAAATGCTCATAAAAACCAACCATTGCATGACTCTACAGTCAACCTCAGTGAGCTCTTCCAATCGGTGCCTGCCCAGGAGAAACCCAACAGGACAATCCTGACAAAGGGAGTTGCAGGAATTGGAAAATCCTTTGCTGTTCAGAAGTTCATTCTTGATTGGGCTGAAGAGGAAACAAACCAAGATATTGATTTTGTTTTCAGTCTTGCTTTTCGAGAGTTAAATTTGAGTGTAGGAGAGAAAAGCCTCCATGAGCTGCTGACTGAGTTTCATCCATCTCTCCGACCTCTGAAAGATTCCCAGGATTACGCCAAAACAAAGATCATAGTGATCCTTGATGGTCTGGATGAAAACAGATATCAGTTGGACTTTCAGAAATCAGACAAAGTAACTACTCCTGATGATGTAGCTTCTGTAGGTGATCTTGTTGTAAACCTGATCCAGGGTAACCTCCTTCCTGATGCAAACATCTGGTTAACGTCCCGACCAGCAGCAGCCAGTCAGATCCCTGCAGAGTACATCGACATGGTGACAGAGATAAGGGGGTTCACTGATGCTCAGAAAGTGGAATATTTCACAAAGAGATTTGGTGATGATTCTAGTCTCACTGAAAGGATAACATCCCATATTCAGTCCTCACAATCCCTGGACATCATGTGCCAGATCCCAGTCTTCTGTTGGATTTCTGCTGTCTTATTCCAGGAAGTCTTCAGCAGAAATGAAGAGACTGAAATCCCCCAGACTCTTACAGAGTTAATGGCACATTTTGTCTTCGCTCAGACAAAACGTAGAAGCAGAAAGTATGACATGAACCCTGAGAGAAATAGAGAGAAGCTCCTGGAGACTCACAGAGAATTTCTTCTGAAACTTGGGAAACTCGCGTTTGTCCAGCTTCAAGAAAACCAAGTGATCTTCTATGAGGAAGACCTGAAAGATTGTGGCATTGATGTCGGAGAAGCAATAATCTACTCTGGTTTATGTAACACTGTTCTCCAGGAAGAGGAAGTCTCCTCCCAGAAAAAAGTCTTCTTCTTTGTGCATCTGACTCTTCAAGAGTTCTTTGCTGCTCTGCACGTCTATGAATGCTTGAAAACCAAGAAAACCAACGAACTTGGGAAGTTCCTTTGTGTGGAAAACAAAGACATTCCTTTACTTGAGCTTCTAAAGATGACAGTTAACAAAGTGCTGGAGAAGAAGAATGGTTATTTAGACTTTTTCTTGCGATTCCTGCTTGGCCTGATGGTTGAACCCAATCAGGGATTCCTTCAAGGTCTGTTGACTCCCCTTGATGAATGGGATGACACAGACAAGAAAATCTTAACTTACTTGAGTTCAATTACAAAAAAGCCATCTCTCCGGATAGCTGTATCACCATCTTCCAGACCATGACTGAAATGAGAGATCACAAAGTCAAAGATGAGATTCAGGAATTTCTCAAACTGTCTGATCATTCAAAAATGGAACTGGCTCCTTTGCACTGCCCTTTTGACAAAATGACAAGAGACACAAGAATGTCTTAATCTAGCTTAGACCTCTTCAATAATCATTTTATCTCAAACATCTTCCAGATAATATTTAACAGATCTTATTAGGCTCAAGACACTAAATAAAAGTCAATAGTACATTAGAAATGGCTTAATTCTACCAGGGTTTTCGACCTCTCCCCTGAAGTCCTGAAACAGAGTCAAAAGACCCTGAGTCCAAACTGACGACTCTGATGGCTCAAATTAGCATTCATTCTTCAATTGTAAATGTGGCCGTTGATCATCAGGGCAGAAGGTAGGAGTGTGAATAGTCCATGTTGGGGGTGGGTGCAATCTATGATGGAGGCAGCTCTACAGTAGACTACAGTAAAGAAATGAGTAATGTTTTTCTTGTAAATAAAGCTAAGTGGGTTTAAAATGACAGCTAAGAAATAAACTAACCAAATTAATTGTGTTGATCCACCTCAAAAAATCATGCAAAAAGTGTAAGCAAAAGAAATCTGGGAGACTTTGTACATGCAAATTTGCATGCAGCCTTTTGTGCTGTGGAGGATAAATAGGTGACTGCTTCACCTATTTAGTTCACAAGAACTAATGGCATTTATTTCAGTCATAATCTTGCGGGGGGTGACTAAGGTTCCATCACTATGTGACAGCTGGTCAGCAAACCTGGCAAACATGATTGACATGGCAGCACTGAATGCACATGTGCTTTATCAGGCATGCATTGGGGTGCAGGAGAGACGGGTGGACTTCCTGGTTGAGCTTGCAAAAGAGTTCGGTAACTCTCATGTGAGTGAGAAGAAGGCACACAAGGAGAAACTGCTTCTGCAACAACCTTCCACACCCAGCTCAGGCAAAAGGGCGAAGTGTCAGGTCAACCATCGATGCAGGATGCGTGTCCTGAGGCCGAAACATCATCAGTGACCCCTCACACCCCCACCATGGACTGTTCTCCCTGCTGCCCTCTGGAAAGAGGTTCTGCAGCATCCGGTGCAGTTCCACCTGGTTCCGAAACAGCTTTTTCCCACTTGCCATCAGACTGCTGAACTCTTAACTGGACTGCACTCAAAATCTGGTCTCCACTTTATACCTTGCATATGTACAGAGCTAAATAACTTCTATTTTACTGTCAGTCCTGCACTTTATATTTTATATTTAGATTTATATTCATATTTTATACTGTATTTTATTTTACTCTGGAGTAACCTCACAACATTGGAACCTGTTAAAGGAAGGATAATTTAATATTAACTTTGGACAAAACGTTTGGCTCTTTCTTCCTTAAACTCCCGGGTCCTCTCAGTGGGCGGCGTGCAACGAGAGTGAAACAACAACAAAGCGCGTTGACGTCACAGATCACAGAGTTTAATTCCATACAAAGCAACGCATGAATCAATCAACAAAGCTGCAGAGGAACAGAGCTATGCATTCTTTACCTTATAGAAACAAAGACAGACAAGACAACGACAGACAAAAAACAAAACAAAGACGAACAAAAAGCAAAGACGTGTCTTTGGAGAGACCCGATGGAAAAAGCAAAATAGTGGCCGCTCTCTGAATTTTTAGTGCTGACACGAAATCTTATACTAAGGGGGTGTTTTTTCTATTTAATATATGCACTCAAGGCGTTCCTCTAGTTGACCAACTGGAAACTCCCTTAAGCACTCAGAGAAACTTAGGAACTCCCCCTAATTTACGGCAAAGATCAAAGGGCCATCTGGTCTCTGGTACAACAAAAGAACGGACCGCTGCGCCCTGACCCCCTGTGGCTCCACGGTCATTCTGGGTACAGAACAACCTGAGATAAAATCTCACAGATACCTGTGAAATCTAAAGTCTCTCTCTCCCAAGCTCAATTTATTGCCCTGCAGGAAAATGCTAATTTTATGGCCTCCTGTGCTGTGGGTGCTTGCCCATCTGGCTTAATTTTGAATGCTTAACACAAACCTGTTCAAAATAAGAGTGTTGACTATACCTTTTACACATGCCATAAGATTAACTGTATTAAGCACCAAAAATAATCATTTTTCCTCAACAAACCTCAAACATTGTCCTGAGCCGTATGCAACGAAATTTCGTTCTGTATACACCCTGTGCATGCAAAATGATAATAAAGTCTAAGTCTAAGGAACAATTGTGCAACTGTGAGATGCGTTGAGGCCATTAACAGGGTACTTCTAAGGTAATGGCCTTATTTACAGAACAAAAGCACCTGCTAGCTAAAATCCTTCAGGCCAGTCGACCCGTCTCTGGGCTCCAAAGGTAGAAATGTTAAATGACCTTTCTCTGGTACTTCATGTGTTAAAGGAAGAACATGGGAATTTCAGTGTTTGTATGTTTTTTTTATTTTGATGGGGCAATACTTTATTTATAGCAATATTTACATTATGAGATTTTATATTACATTTTAAAAATATATATTTATCAAAGATTTTTACAGTTTAATCGATTCTCAGCTTTAGAAAAGTATGTGAAACTGAAAACGTTTTTCTATATTGTTTGTTTATTACATTGCAGAATATGCAAAGCACTCAGCTACTGTGTCATTCAATTAAGTATCTGTATTATGATTCATTCTTAGCTGCTAAAATGTTGTGTGCATTTTGAAACTTATAAGCTGTCAGTGAAAACGTTTTTTGCAACAATCATTGAATAAAATACTCATATATTCAAAACTGTGACATGTGATTGCATCTTATTTAGTAGTTTCTTACTTTAGATCAACTGTGTGGAGCACAAATGTTCACAACAAAGTGTAAGACACAGGGAAAAGAACCAGGCTTTTAAGATAAATCATTTACAATTTATTTATAGTTCTGTAATCATCTTCATCAAAGATAAAGTGAGTACATAGAAAAAGAACATTTAGAAGTTGATTTAATCTATTACTTACATTGAGTAATACAAACCAATATGTCCATAAGTCAGGATCACTATGATGTCTCTCTAAGGGCCGTGAGATATAAACATCATTGTCTGGTCAAAAAGAAATTTGACCAAACTGTCCTGTGAAGGACAGTTTAGAAAGTGTTACAAAGCTGATCTTGTGTTGGAAAGTGTCTGGATTGGGAACTTTCTACAAAGTTTCTCATAACAACCTCACCCATCTGCACACCTACAAAGATATAACATTCAGAGAGCCTCTCTATCCTGCTGTTGAACTTTTTCCTCACCCTTCTGCTTTCTTTAGTCAGATAAAATAAGCTCAGAAAATAAATGGGGAGATTTTGTATGTATTTACAGTAAATTAAGGCAGTTATAATCTACATTAAGGTATGGATCTTACACTGTTTCATGTAGTAGTACAACTGAAAGGGTTTTTATATGTATAAAATCAAATTTTTTGGATTAATTTCATATATTTAACAGAAAAAAAATATTCATGAATACTTCATGAATTTATGAATTCGCAAGGAAAAAATACAAAGTTGTCATTTCAATGCATAAATTTACAAATATTAAAACTATGATTTTCTCTGACAGAAAGTCATAAATGTTTGGACCAAATTGAAGTGGTAGATTTTAGGATATCAACATCTGGAAACTAAATTATTTCAGCAAATTTTCTAGATCAGTAACACATAGTTATAAGATTCTTTTTTGATTGAAAAGTTATACATTTGCAAGGGAAAAAAATGCAAAATTTTCATAATTTAAAGACAGAAATCCACAATATTAAAACTTAAGATGTTTTCTGACATAAAGTCATGAATTCTGAACAAAAATGACCAAGATCCTCTTGAGTTAAAGTGGTAAATGTAGAATATCCACATCTGGATGTTTGTTTTAGTGTAAGCAATTCATCTGGGCTCTTTTCCTGGATCAAATTTCCCATGTCCGGATTTTCCTTGAACGCCTCAAATGTGATCCAGGAAAAAACACCTGAGTGAGTGAGGAACGTAGCTGCATCGAGTCTGGATGCAGGAAATGTTTCTGTTAAAGAAAAAGGTGGAAATATAAAAAATGTTTTCATAAATTTAAGGGTTTGTTCATCCAAATTTCTGAATTTTATAATGTTAGACAAAAAAATCGTAGCTTTAAATATTGTAAGTATGGAAAATATCTATCTATCTATATGTATATATAAATAGGAAGGTGATTTATTCTTGTTAAAGCTCATGCAAAGTAACATAAAATTACATATTCTCTAAATGCCTGGTAGGTTAAAACACTGTAAAGTAACTGCAGAGCAGATTGAACATCTGGTCTTTGGCCTAAAGTTCCCATTTTCTCCACTGTAAGATCTGGACCTGATCAACAATGATCTGATGGTTTCAGTTGTAAAAACACTCTAGGATGGACTGTTGAGTCCATGCTGCAAACTCCAAATACTGAGGTAATGACAGACATGTACATACAACATTATGTTCCTTATGTATGACCGTCTATTGTAACAGTGGAAATTAAAACCTAACCACTGACCTAGTTAAACGTCAGATGGAATTCCACAACTATGTAAGTTTATTTCTTCATAAGTAGATGTCACAATAAATTTTGATCTATGCTAAATTGTCCCAGACGTTGTTGCCATAAACAATATTATTATTTTGAGATAATTGTTAAGTAATTTAATAGTAATGGCACAGCAATGGAAGAACACGTTCTCAAAGATCAATAAGCTTTAAATTCTAATGAACATCTAATGCTGGAGCTGGAAGATATTTGAAATATACAAAATAAATAAACAAAACAGCAGAAACAATTAAATGAATTATAAAGTCTCTGTAAACACAAGTGTTATTCAAAAAGGGCTGGTTGAGAACAAAAGTCCAGACTGAAGAGTTTTCTCATATTAAAGAAAGAAAAGAGAGACAGAGAAACTGTTTGGAATATCTTGTATTATTTTCACGGGGTAACGGCTCCATCTGCTAACAGTTTTGGTTGTGAAGTTTTCAAACTTGAACATCCAGTTCATAGATTTTTAATAAGTTCTCTGCTCCCAATAATTAATAAAAACCAGTGCAAACCAGTTCTCACTGAGGATCTTTAAGTGTATAAATGTGCAGTTTTAAATTGATATTTATCACTGCGACTGTATAAAAGATTTTCATATTTCATACAAAGGAAAGCAATAAGAAAAAAATAATCTGTGTACGCTGGAGGACTTCATATGTGACATATTAGAAAAAGCATATTTGTTGGTATTCTTACTGAAATGTTATTCATTAACAAACTTTATTGACATTCAAGCACACAAAGATCCTTTCAGCATTGACATATTTTCAATCCAGTTTCTTTGTGTAAAACTAATTAAAATATGTTGAGAGGTCTGTAATCATAACAGAATAATCTGATGGTCTATTTAAAGTCTATTAAGTATGTTTTTACTGTAATTGATAAGAGTAAAGATAGCATCTCCTAACGTTACAGATATTCTCAGCATTGTAACCTGCTGGACTTGTTCGTAATATACTGCTCAAAAAAATAAAGGGAACACTTTAAGTGTTAAACACCTGTTTAAGTGTTCCCTTTATTTTTTTGAGCAGTGTATAAACACTCAACGGACAGCAGAAGGTGTTCTTGGATTTCAAACTGTAAAACCACACATTGTCTAAAAACTCCTAACGCCTTCTTCAAGTTACTCTTGTTAAGAACCAAACGTCCAACATGATCAGAAGTTAGACACCCTGTAGAGTCAAGAAGGAAAGCCTGAAAAAGATCTATATTTGGGATAATTATTACTGAATTGTTATTTTAGCTAAAGAAAAACATTATGGTTGTTTGGGCCTTAGCCTGAAAAATACCCACTCAGGTAGTTCTTTTTTCATAGTATCCTGGAGGTGTGTCGTAACAAGTCCCACCTGCTTTTGTACCATTTTTTTCATTCAGAAAGCAGGGGGACTGACTAGTTCTACTTTGACACGTGGCGTATCACATCTTACTGGGCTATAATTTTTTTTTACTAACGGACTTGAAACTGTTTATTTATAACTAAGGAAAAGAACGAGCAACAACTGAACTATTTTTTTCTTCACAGTAAGTACTATTTTCCTTTCTAAGCATAACTCAGAACATCTGCTATCTTTCTTTGTGAACGTTCTCGTCCTTTTGTTTCTTTCATAACTGATTTTTCTTGTTCCTAAATATTAATTTAAATATCCTCAATTTTTCATTAATTAATGTAATTTAATGTAACCTTTTATGTAGGATACATGAAACATTTTTTTTGGCCCAGACCTATCTACTAGTCATTGTTCTGCATGTGGCTTTATAATAACTTAAGTAAACACAATATGTTAGAACGATTTCTAGTCTGTGACTCAACACAGTTCAGTATATTCATACTGAAATATTACATCAATGCATTTTTCTTTGTGACCAATAAACAGCTTTATGAAGAAGGCCTGTTTTTCATCAACTATCACCATATGGTTGAAAATATACAGACAGGAAAGAAAGAAGAAACAATTGCTTTTTTTAACTCCTTACTTCTTACTGAGCTGCACTGTTAGTTTTTAAAAATAGACATTTCTGACCCCCCAAGTCAGTAGCATCACTGTGTGTATGTGAAAATTAAACAATGAAAACTTAAAACCACTCGTTAACGGTGTATGCTATCCTATCTATCAGTACTTAGTGCTTATTTAAAAACTCAACTTGCCAAAAGAGAGCTGGTGCATATTTCTCAAGATACTGAAAACACAAACAGGACAAGACTTTTTTTTTTTTTTTTTAACGGTTGATTTTCTTTGTATCCAACTGCCAGTGCTTTTGTCCTTGTGGTCGGTGCTCACAGTAATTTCTCTCATATAATAAATAGCTTGTGTAATCATTTTTTTTTAGCTCAACTGTGGATCAGAAGAATTATTCAACTTCAAAATCTTTTGTTCGACTTGAATAAAAACATTCAGTTTTATTTCCTTTATATGAAAATGAGGAAGGAAGTGCTTGTAACTGTCATCAATGAAAAAGCAGAACAAGCTTTTTGCCTCTGAGTTAGATAAGAAAAACAACAGAGGAGTAAATATTACCCATTCAAAATACAATTTCACATTTGTGGTATACAATGTTCATTTTCTTAAAATGTAAGTAGATATAAAACTTGCAAAACGTTGGAAAATATGCCAACACAGCAACTACAGTGCTATTAAAACTTTACTAATGCAAACCTCTGTATCAAGCTCTTGTATGTATTTCTTCCTGAACATGCACTTAAATTTAGTTTTTAACAAATTACAAATATAAAACTGTGTTTCTGTGAAGCATCAACAATGCCTGACAAGAAGAAAAGGAAGAGATCTACAACACAAAACTCATCTAATGCAACATCATTGCCAACAGTCAGGTAATATCATATTCATGTTCCTTTATTTCACTTTGTTCTTTGGTTAAATGCATGTAACATTAACTGCATTCATTAAAATGCAGCATTAGATAAAAATAAACTTTGTTTGCAGTCCACTGAAGAATGAGGACAAATCAACAGGTCCAAGCTGTCTCTCCATTAAAAGTGATTCCTCCATGTTTTTGCCCAAAAACTTTAGGGAGGACAGATCAAAATGGTATGTACAAACTTAGAAAAAGTACCAAATGTGCAGAGTTTATGTCTTTGTTCATGGAGCAAAAATATTATAAAAGTCCTTAAATGAAAAAAAAAACAACAAAAACCAGACGAAATGAGATAAAAGTTAGTTTTATGTTGACATCAGCTCTGTTGGTGATGTTGTCATAACATGGTGGTGAGGCAGATGCTTGTAGACCCAGGTAAGATGAGTAAAGAAGGTTTTAATATAAATAATCCAGAAAACACAGTCCAAACACCTGGCAGCATGGCTGAGCGGACGCCAAGGCTCAACGTCGGTAGCAACAGGTTAACCCAGTGGACATAGCAACAGAATAATGCTGACAATGACAAGGACCTGACAGATACACAGACAAACAGGTGACACTAAATACACAGGAGGTAATTAGGGAACGAGAAACACCTGGGAGTAATTAAAGGGAGAACAGGACAACGAAGAGACACAGAGACACAGAAAACTCGAAATAAACACAGAAAAACACGGAACATGACAGATGTTTTAACTTCTCAATTTATATAAATTCCATCTAAAGGATAAAGTATCTGTCCAGTGATTTTTAACTGCACATAAAAAGAGGAAGACGTGATTTCTTAGTTCATTTGTTGTAGGACAACACATGAAAAATCTAAAAGTTCAGGAAAGGAAGGTGGAAGAAAATTCCAGCTGATACTGTAACAAGGCCTTGCAACAAGACATTCTTGCTGCAAGGCAACAGTACCTGATCCAATGCTTCAAAATTATTAATAATCTTTTTGATACTCAGATTTCCAGTGGTTGTTTATTTTAATGACTTAGACCAGACATATACAGTATGTGTTCTTTAATCCAAAACCATCAATTATTCTTACAGTCAGAAAATCGGGGAAGAGCTGGCTGGCTCTTCAGTCTGTAAACATGATTTGGGGGATTCAGTGAACTCCATGTGTGGACATCGCTCATGTAAGCACTGTTTGGAAAAGGAGCAAGTTGAATCACCAATAGACTCCCCGTGCTCAAAGTCTGGAGAGAAATTACAAAAAGACACAACTAACGATGAAGGTAAGTTTGAAAAGTTATTATAAAAACTTTTACTACAATTAAATGTGTGACCAGAAGCATAAGAAATACGTAGTATGGATAAATACTGCCAGGCTAACATTTTTGAATCAGTGTTGAATAAGTTCAAACGGCCATCCAATAATGTGGCTTAGATTTATAGCCCTCAAAACTAGAACAGATTCTAAAACGTAAGAAACTTGAGAAAATCTCTTGAAACTGAAAACAAATGTAAAAACTGAATGATAGCAAAAGGCTCATTGAATTATCTAGAATAAGTTAATTATTGTTAGTGATCTTTCACTTGTACATCCTCAGAATAAGGTATTGAGGCAGAAATGTAGGTGCATTGTTTCCTTTACACTATTAGTTGTTCACAACTCTTATGTGTTGTATTTGATTTCAGGTAACAGTGTCTTTCTGGAAGCAAAGATGAATCTTAAAAAAGCAATAAAAAATAAATTCACTATGACATCTGAAGGTAATGGTGATCATCACAGCTCCCTCAAAAGCATCTACACAACCCTATTCATCACTGCTGGAGATAATGATGGACGACATGTGGAACATGAGTACAGACAGCTTAAAAATGCTCATAAAAACCAACCATTGCACGACTCTACAGTCAACCTCAGTGAGCTCTTCCAATCGGTGCCTGCCCAGGAGAAACCCAACAGGACAATCCTGACAAAGGGAGTTGCAGGAATTGGAAAATCCTTTGCTGTTCAGAAGTTCATTCTTGATTGGGCTGAAGAGGAAACAAACCAAGAGATTGATTTTGTTTTCAGTCTTGCTTTTCGAGAGTTAAATTTGAGTGTAGGAGAGAAAAGCCTCCATGAGCTGCTGACTGAGTTTCATCCATCTCTCCGACCTCTGAAAGATTCCCAGGATTACGCCAAAACAAAGATCATAGTGATCCTTGATGGTCTGGATGAAAACAGATATCAGTTGGACTTTCAGAAATCAGACAAAGTAACTACTCCTGATGATGTAGCTTCTGTAGGTGATCTTGTTGTAAACCTGATCCAGGGTAACCTCCTTCCTGATGCAAACATCTGGTTAACGTCCCGACCAGCAGCAGCCAGTCAGATCCCTGCAGAGTACATCGACATGGTGACAGAGATAAGGGGGTTCACTGATGCTCAGAAAGTGGAATATTTCACAAAGAGATTTGGTGATGATTCTAGTCTCACTGAAAGGATAACATCCCATATTCAGTCCTCACAATCCCTGGACATCATGTGCCAGATCCCAGTCTTCTGTTGGATTTCTGCTGTCTTATTCCAGGAAGTCTTCAGCAGAAATGAAGAGACTGAAATCCCCCAGACTCTTACAGAGTTAATGGCACATTTTGTCTTCGCTCAGACAAAACGTAGAAGCAGAAAGTATGACATGAACCCTGAGAGAAATAGAGAGAAGCTCCTGGAGACTCACAGAGAATTTCTTCTGAAACTTGGGAAACTCGCGTTTGTCCAGCTTCAAGAAAACCAAGTGATCTTCTATGAGGAAGACCTGAAAGATTGTGGCATTGATGTCGGAGAAGCAATAATCTACTCTGGTTTATGTAACACTGTTCTCCAGGAAGAGGAAGTCTCCTCCCAGAAAAAAGTCTTCTTCTTTGTGCATCTGACTCTTCAAGAGTTCTTTGCTGCTCTGCACGTCTATGAATGCTTGAAAACCAAGAAAACCAACGAACTTGGGAAGTTCCTTTCTGTGGAAGACAAAGATATTCCTTTACTTGAGCTTCTAAAGATGACAGTTAACAAAGTGCTGGAGAAGAAGAATGGTGATTTAGACTTTTTCTTGCGATTCCTGCTTGGCCTGATGGTTGAACCCAACCAGAGATTCCTTCAAGGTCTGTTGACTCCCCGTGACGAATGGGATGACACAGACAAGAAAATCTTAACTCACCTGCGATCACTTCGAAGAAAAGCCATCTCTCCAGACAGCTGTATCACCATCTTCCAGACCATGACTGAAATGAGAGATCACAAAGTCAAAGATGAGATTCAGGAATTTCTCAAACTGTCTGATCATTCAAAAATGGAACTGGCTCCTTTGCACTGCTCTGCTTTGGCCTACATGCTGCAGGCCTCCAAGAATTATCTGGATTTACTGGATCTGAAGAGCTACAACACATCAGATGATGGCAGAAGGAGGTTGATACCAGCTGTTAGGAGCAGCAAAAGAGCTGTGTAAGTATGCTTTGCAATCTTTTTCAGTGTCTTTGTTTATGCCAGCGTACCCAAGTCCAGTCCTTGAGAACCACCATCCTGCAACATTTGGATACGACCCTTATCCAACACATCTCCTTCAACTGGATGAATTATATTACTAGCATCAAGTCATTAAGCTCTGCAGAGGCTTGGTAATGAGCCATCCATTTGATGGATAGTAGCCCTTGAGGGCTAGACTTAGCCACCCCAGTTTCAAATATTCCTGAAATTGTAAATCCTGGTTTTATAGGACATAGAGCTGTGTTTCTCAACACTGGTCTTAATGGTCCACAGTCTTTCATGCTTAAGACACATCTCCAGAACACCTGATTCAAATGATTGCATCACCTTCTCAGGATGGCATCAATTGCTTCAGAAGCCTGTAAATGAAGAATCTGTTAAATTCAGGTGTGAAGGGAAACACCTAAGGCATACAGACAGTGAGCTCTGAGGAATTAAAGATACATGAGATGTTGATACATGTAAAGTAAAAATAATAATTTTACAATTTCTGTTTATATGATGTGCTTTCTTAAAGGCAAGGTGTAAATACTTGCCAAAATGCATGGAGAATGAACCACAGTGGAAGGAGAAATACATGTGCTTCAAAGTGAAAGATCAACTCTTCTTTCTGCTTACGTAAGGTCAAGCAATAGTTTAAGATTTTAGCACTGCTGTTAAGAAATAAAAACAAATTTTGCTTCAATATGAACTCAATATGGAAACATCCAAAAACAATTACTGGGAATACATTGTATCGTTTAAACTAAGCAGTACAGAATAGGTCGGTGAAGTTCGGTATGCTATTTTCTGGTCAGGCAAATTCAGGAGAGTGTTTGACTCTCACTGGGCAGGCAGCCCTAACCTGATGAGAACTCTTACTTGTCACAAGCAGTGACATGTTTCTGCCCCTCAATCAACAGATTGTGTTGTGTGACACCAGTATCTCCATTTATTTGAGTCTGTAACATTTTTGCCTTTCTTATTCATGCACTAAAGAAGTACTAATCATTTATTTGGAAACACCTTTCCTCAGGCTTGCAAATTGCAAAGTTACAAAGGATTGGATGGACCCTCTTGCCATTGCCCTCAAATTATCTTACTCAGCTCTGAGGGATCTCGACCTGAGCAACAATGACCTGAAGGACTCAGGAGTGCAGGTGCTTTACGGGGGACTCTCAAGTAACTCCTGCAAATTGGAGACACTAAGGTAACAACACATTCAGCCTCTATCTGATCTCAAAACTCACTCACTGACAAAAAATAGTTGATATGCACTAGAAATAGTTTGAGTTAGAAATAATGTGGTCTGCATGGAATTATATAATTGGTATGAAAATTATTTGATTTGCCTGGGTCTGCCAAACGACATCTGAATAGAACCATTTGGTGAAAAGGTGTTTCTCCCAGCATGTCTATGTACTTCCTGGGTCATGCTAATGTGCTCCAATGGCCTGTCAGGTCACCCAATATTTTTTTCAGTCAAACATGTTTGGTATCAAATTCGCTGATCCGATGTGTGTTGAGGGTCAGTTACAAAGCTGGGATGATTAGCCAGAGGAAATAATAAAACTCACAACCTACTGCTAGTATCCATGACAAAGGGATAGCCAAACTCACTGAATCACCAGTTTGCTTGTTCTGCCAACTTCATCATCCATTCTATCACTAAATCTTCATGTTAATTCCTCTTTCCCACTCTTTTCTTAGGATTTCTGGTTGTTGGGTCACAGAGAAAGGTTGTGATCATCTGGTCTCAGCTCTTCAGTCCAACCCGTCACATCTGATGGAACTGGACCTGAGCTACAACCATCCAGGAGACTCTGGAAGCAAGAAGCTCTCTAAGCTGAGGGATGATCCACAGTACAAGCTCAGAAAGCTAAAGTAATTAAACTGTCTGTAGGAAAACTGAACTAAAACCTTAAATTGGGTGATAATAAACTTAATTTGATGTACTTTTTGCCTCTACAGCCTCGACTATGGAGGAACTCACAGATTGAAGCCTGGCTTTAGAAAATGTACGTCACATGTAGATCAATGTATTCTTTGTCTCATGATGGCTGTCTTTAGAAGTTTGTGTTTAAATTATTTATTCTTTTCTCTAGATGCCTGTGAACTCACTTTCAGTCCTGATGCAGAACACCAGAAGCTGGTTCTGTCTGAAGGAAACAGAAAGGTGACCTGGATGGAGGATGATCTCCATCCCACAGAAAACTCAGGTCACCACCAGCAGGTGCTGTGCAGTCAGGGCCTGACAAAGCGCCACTACTGGGAGGCGGAGGTCTCTGGATGTTTGAGCATTGGGGTCGCATATAAGGAGGCCTTAAGGAAAGACAAAACGGGTGATTTCAGAATGGGGCGCAATAAGGAATCTTGGTGTTTGGTTTGTTCAGACGGTTTTCATGTTTTGCACCACAATGACAGAGTAGACGTGTCTTCTCTTGGAATGCGCACCAGTCGGTTTGGGGTGTATCTTGACTGGCCTGCTGGTACTCTGTCTTTCTACAGAGTTTCCTCTGATAGTTTGATCCATCTTCATACTTACGCTGTGGCCTTTAGTGATCCTCTGTATCCTGCAGTTGAACTTAATGCCCAATCATCTGCTCTATTTTGTCCCCTAAAGTGATTTAATTGGGTCCTGCTCATATGTCTACAATGCTGTAAAAAGTAATGTCTCCCTATGGATTCATTTGTTTTTGTTATTTTTGTCACACTTATTGCCCCAACATAATCGGGTGTACTTCACTCCACAGAGGTACGTGAATATTTGAGACGGACTCGACACATACTTGAAGCAGACATCTGTTGGACATGTTTGAGAAAATATCAGTTTTTATGACAGCATAGTCAGCGTAATCTGACTATGCACAGTAATCTGATCGACGGGAAACAAAGCTGACGTTGAACTTTTTTGCATGTGACACTGAGCTGATTAGGTTGAGAGTCAATGCTCACAGTCATGAGGACGTGCAGCGTGACTGTCACTCTGTCCCACACTAAAAAGTTTGTTAAGATTTCCCTGATGGAGAAGAAACAGGGCTAGGCACCCAACTAGCTCATGAAACTTGCTAGAATCCATTAGGACTATAGGCAATAAAGACATTTTTCACAAGAGTACTTTAGGCAATCGGTACACATGAAGTGGATGTATGAAGTCTCAACCATCCATGATGTGTCTGTAACAGAGTCCACACAGTACACCAGAGTATGTCGGGATCTTAAAATCTTTAAGACCATCAAACAAATCTTTAATTTGTCACATTATCAGCCAGATTTAAATCTAAAATTTTACTGAGTCAATTCAAAACCTTTATTTATTTATTTTGTTTAGCTGTTCAGAGGTGGATTTGTTGGTGCGTTGGGATATTGTGCTCCTACATAAACCAAGTGCACTCAGCCTAAGGTGACAAATTGATGCACCTTCCAGATATTTTATAGAGATCAGAATACATGGATTCATCAGTTACCGCAATTAGTGCTTGTCCTGAAGGCCTAAAACAACCCCAGACCATCACACTACTACCTCCACATTTGCCTCTATTCTCTTACTGAAATGCAGGTTTACACCAGATGTATTGGTACGCACACCATCCAGAAAGATCTACTTTGGCTTTCCAGTCATTTAAACATCTTTAGCTCAATCATTTTGATCATCATCAAGATGTATTTTGGGAAATTGTAAAACGGCTTTTTATAAACTCTTTAGTTTTGGCAAAATCTCTCTTTCTTATTATCAAATCAAGTTCTCTGACTTTAATTGAGGCAAATAAGCCCTGATGTGCTTTAGAGTTTTTCTGACTTCTTGATGTCTTGTTTATGTTGTGAAATGGATTATATTCAAGTGATTTATTTACTTGAATAAAGAGGTAATAATTAGGCCTCTGTGTGGTTTGTGAAACTAAGCCAAAAACTTTGGTTAATCAAGTTAATTTTATGTTTTAATAAGGGGATAACAGCTGGGGAAGTTGGTTTGGATAACTTTTTTTAATAGTCATTGTTTCTTCAAGTTTTCACTTTTGCAGTTAAAGCCTCATACAAACACATCCTACATTCTTCTGCTTTCTTCTGCTTGTGTGTTAAATTAGAATAAAGTTTACAATTCCTTCCTAGGGATTACATTGGTGCTTCATTTTTGTTATTAGCAAGAGCATTTTTATTGTCAGTGGCAGAAATCTGCTCTAGCTGAATGGCAAGTGTGTATTTATTTATTTTTTTAAAAAGTTCTCATGTAACTTGGTGCTTTAGTTCAGAGAGAAGCTCAGATTTCAGTGTCATTAAAACCAGAAGGTGTTTTTGTGTGAAGTGGAACATGTTCTGTGCAGCATTTGACCAAATAGCATTTTTTCTCTTCAAAGGTATCTTTGTGAAAGAAATGAGACCTAAAGGAACAATCTGTATCTCCTCATTATTCTGTTGTATGAGTTATAAACCATCTGTGAATCCTCTGATTGATGTGTGATGGTTTACCTTGATGTCAGTCTTTTAAAAAAAAAAAAAAAATCAAATTGTTCCATTAAAACTCTGCTTGGTGCTCCGTTTTTGTGAATTCGTGTTTTTGTTTTGTTTTTATAACAATGTACCATCTTTTGTTTTTTGGGTTTGAGATTAAACAATTTTTAAAAATGAGAAAATTGTGTGTTTTATTGTTAAAGACTTTAACATTTGATTCTTTGCAAAAATGAGCAACTTTTGCAAATAATTGCTACCAGCAGGGGACAGCACTGAGTTATTTTGGTTTTATTGAAATTAACTGGACTAAGCAAAGAATATAATCACAATTTAAATAAATAAGGCATTATATAAATTATATAAATCTTATATAAATCTTTAGAAATAAAGATTTATCATCACATTGAATGATGTGAAATTCACCATCATCTCCTGTTTCCTGATCTATTTTTTATTAAAGGCTGTTTTCTCTTTTCTCTCTCTTGTTTGCACACCTTGTCATTAATGCTTCAGTGGTTTCAGTGAAGGGTGTGTCCTTTCTTTCTGCCTGGGGTCCCAGCTGTCAACCCCACCCCCATCAGATCAGGGTGGGGTCTCAGCCTTAATCCAGGATAATAACAAAGAAAAAAGTCACAGAAAAAAAAAGAGATAAATGAGACAAAAGAAGCAGGTGTGCTCCAGACGCAGCATAATAAACATAACGACCAGGTGAAACCTGTTTTGGTCTCTTCAAAAGAGATGAATGTGAATAGATGCTGTAGAGAAGAAAGATGTTTTCTACTTTATGCATTTATTTAATAAATAAAAACATAATGGAATCAGGTTTAAATGATTTATGGAACTTTTAAAGATCAAGTTGTTTATATTTTAAAACCTCAGAGCTGTAAAAAAAAAAAAAGTACTTTGTTTTTATAACTTATATTTTACCTGCAGCAACAAATCTTGTGAGCAAGTAACAGATTTTCTCCTGACTTCATAACAGCAACAGAAGTTTTCACACCTCCAGTTTAATCCCTTAATTTACCATTTAATATAAGAAATATTTATATTTCTCTGCCACTGTTAGCTTTTACTTCTGCTTATCTGTATTTAGTTGTCACCAACACGTAGTTGCATCACACAGTAAATCATGTTGCCAGGTTGCCAATAGTTAGTCAACTTTCATGTTTCAAACAGATAAAAAAATTATATATATTTTTAAAACTGAAGTTATAGAAATCAACGTCAGAAAGGTGAAAAGAAGAGGATTTAGAAAGAAATATCTGGTTCAAACTATATAACAATATATACAACGTAGTTAATATGATGTAAACTTGAAAAAACACACAGAGGAATACAAAATCCTACAGCTAATAAAAAAACAAAAATAATAAATTTCCATTTCCAAAATACTAAACCTAATAGTAAAAATATATAAACAAAAGACCCTATTGGAAAGACTACTCTTGATAATAAAAATAAAATAAAATAAATAAATAAATAAATTAGATACTGAAATGGTAGCTAAATAAATTAAAGGACCATACTTAAAGTACTAAATAAAGCAAATCAATGTTTATTTTCCCTTCTACTAGTAGATGCATTAATAATGATCATTTAGTCCAAATTAAATTATAATTGACTTTATAATTTAAATTTATTTAATTGAATACACTCTTTATTATGGCTTTAACCAGTTTTTACCAGCAGGGGGAGCTGTTGTACTAAAATGCTTCTGTTCTACCTCCTTTTGTCTGTTAAACTCTTATTTATACTAAGAATTGCGATTTTTTTTAGAAAAACGAAAAAATAAAAAAGAGAATATTACATTTAATGTTAAACGGACAAATAACTGAAGTCAACTTTAACTTTGATATGCTAATGTAATAATATATATTGAACAGTTTATTTTCTGTATTAAAATTTAGTGGTTTTTACTCAATACATACCTTCATTTAAGGTGATTATTAATTAAAAGAAGAATCAGACAAAGGAGAGAAAGGCGAGAGACGGTAGAGAGAGACAGACAATGGGAGCGGAGAGAGAGGGAGGGAGGAGGGACGTTTGTTCACGTTCAGCCGCGGAAAGGACGGGGAGGGCGGGGTGGATCCAGCCGGTGTCTCCTCTCTGCTGCAGCGGCCATGCTGCTGTCCGCCGCCTCGCTCCGCGCATCCCGCTCCTCCGCAGGTGAAACCGGCCGCCGCTGCATCCCCGCGTCCCGGGTTGACTCACAGGCCCGGCGCGGCTAGGCTCGGCCGCAGCGGTTCTCCCGAACTGGATCCGCCGGAACGGCCCGGAACGCGGCGGCGGTGAGAAGGGGGAGGAAGAGGAGAAAGGCTCCTTAGCAACAAACCGGTTTCATGGCATTATTGGTAGGTACCTCCCTCTGTCTGGCTGTCAGCAGCTTAGCAGCAGCGGCTCGGATTGATGGATAAAGTCAATGAGATGAAGAGAGAGAGACAAACTGTACTCAGGTTTTATAATCATCTCAACATTTTGTTCTTGATTTAAATGGATTTTCCCAACAGGATGTCCTCCTAAAACGTGGACAAACCAACCCAGTTTTACCTAAATGTTCTCTTTTTAAAAGCAACAAAAAGATTAAATATCATGTTGTAATATTTAGCATCCTCCAGTGAAAAACCCAACATCTGGGCGAATCTGTCTTGTCAGTTCAAACCATCTCATTGTCTTTTTTTTGCATATCTTTTCAGGGATGGACGGGACACTGAGGATTAAACTTTGACCTGTGCCAAAAAGCCCCAAAATGAACTGGATCAGAGTGATAATGGTTTATTGATTTGGGTTTAAAGCAGGACTGGTTTCGCTTGGTTTGTTCGAAAGCCAGACATCTGAGGTTATGATCGGGTCAGTGAGACTGCAGTGAATTAGCCTCGGGGATTGAATATAGGAGGTCTAAGATGATTGGCAGGTCTTCTTAGTGTTCATCTGGAACTCTGAGGTTCTTGATTGGCCCAACAACAAGATATCTAAATTCTTAGCTTAGCATTTTTAAGGTCCACTGGATTTACACCATACCCTGATGTGAAAACATATTCCTGAACAACACTGGACCAGAATTGGTGACAATAGATCACAACTGGCTTTTGCCAATCCTGATACTGTTTGAGGACCAAAGGTGACTGGGTTGAATGGGAGTAGTAACCCTCTTGAACTGGGTTTGGACCAAGAATTGACTCGTTTTGTGTATTGGAATATGAATCTTAAATCGGATGAACTCTGAGTGCAACTGTAACCTCATTCGCCATGTCTCTCAGTAAGACCCTTGAGTTGGAGCATTTCGACGAACGGAACAAGGTTCGCCGGGGACGCTCCACCCGACCCAAACGGGATGACTCCACCGGCAGCGGTGGGGGTTCCGGGCCCAGTTCCAGGGGCAGCAGCCTGGTTCCCAGTCCTGCTCACAGCGCCAACTGCAGCTACTACAGGACCCGCACCCTGCAGGCCCTCACCTCAGAAAAGCGGGCCAAGAAGGTCCGGTTCTACCGCAATGGGGATCGGTACTTTAAGGGCCTGGTGTACGCCGTTTCTAGTGACCGGTTCCGGTCGTACGACGCGCTGCTGATGGAGCTTACTCGATCGTTAGCAGACAACCTTCATCTGCCGCAAGGAGTTCGTACGATCTACACCATAGATGGCAGCAAGAAGATTACCAGTATGGACGAACTGGTGGAAGGTAAGACTAATCCTCCTTTGTTTCAGGATTGGGTTTCTGATATTTCAGCTGAGGAAAGTAGGGTAAGCTGAAGGTATTCATCTTGATTTCTGCTTAGCATGAATGATACTTAGGATTATGATGACAGTATTGGCTCATTTCAAAACGTCACAATGTTTCCATCATGAAGGACTTGAAGGGTTTTTATTATAAGTTTGGACAATATGACTGAAGAACATATTTATCTTGATATCAGGGTTTTGTATCAGTCAAAATGGATGATTATCGATTCTTTATTTTTTTGTTTTAAATTTCTGATAAACTGCCAAACTGGTTATGTGACCATTCCTGTTTTTCCCAGTTTCCTCTCAAGCGCCGTTGTTTTTTATTTTTATGCAGTTATGAGGCCTGAAAACCTGAAACTTCTGCTGCGCAATTTACTGAACAGGTTGTTGCTAGGTAACCAAAGAATGAGTGGGTTGCTAGGTAACCAAAGAGTGAGTGGGTTGCTAGGTAACCAAAGAGTGAAAGGTTGAGTGGCTAAAGCCTTTTCTCTGCCTACATCCCCCAGAATGCCGTGTGGTTCTGGTTCAGAGTTCAGTGAAATTATTGAACGTTGTATCGGACATATTATCTATTGATATTGATCACATGCCTATCGTGATAGGTATTATTGATTTATTATTAGCATACAGAATCCAAATGCAATGGCAGACACACAGTACATTGTAATGACGGCTGCATTTTCTTCTTGTATTTGATCAATTTTGCTTACCAGTTTTTAGCTCCAACAAGAAAATAAAGATTATAAATTAGACTTATGTCATTTAAATGTTTTAAAATAACTCTTATTGCAAATGTAACAAATCATAACCACTAAATCTGATTAATATCACCCAGCAGACCTCTTATTGATTGATGAAACCACATAAAATGTGTTGTTCCACTGTTTACCACTAGGACTCGTTTCTTAAATATATTGGTTTTAGAGCATCTGTATTATTTTGCTGAAGAAGAAAAATCTGTTCCATTAATTTAGCTCTTGTTGATTCAGTTTGTTTAATACGTGCACAATAAATATAAGTATATACCAGATCTAATTTCCAATTTTAAGCAATTTTTTTGTCACCATCTTTTCTGAAAAAATAAAAAATAAAAATGACATCACAAATGTTAAAAATATTTTCAAAAAGTGTCTTTGATAATCCCTTCTGTGATTAGGGCAAGGCTACAATTTTTTTTAAATTGTTTAATTAGGAGAATATAGACATAATATTAGCAGAAATAATCATTTTTACCATTTAAAAATGTACTAAAATTAGAAGAGTAGTGAGTAAAAAACCTTCTATTTAGTTATCAAACTCTGGCATAACTACCTCAGTCGTTGGCACAATGACTGAGGTAGTTTTTGGTTCGAAAATCTAAATTTTGATTAATCAATAAAATCAATCTATTGCCCAGCCCTAAAATGTAAGGTAGAGTCAGTCAGTGGTGCATAAAAGCCTTGGGCAACATGGTGCAACATGTTATTGATGGCTGGAAGGAACATATCCGGTGCACCGACTCATGAACTGAGACATCAGTCTGAGTAACAGTCTGGTTGGACCTGCAGCTTTTAAACAGCCTCAGTGAAAACTTAGACGTTCAACCAATATTAATAGTAAAATTAAAGTTTTTGTTTGCACCAGTATAAGAACAGAGTTTTAAAAGATTTTTAAAAATGTTTTTTTGATCAGACTTTGTAAGAACCAAACCAAAAGTTAAGCTCCAGATTTCAGTCAGTTCTGTTTGTGTGCTAAACGTCGGCAGGGAATCCTAAAGATGGCAGGAATGTTGATTGTTAGCATTTTTGTGCCATGAGTGAAAAGCATTGTGATATCTGCAATGACTTCACCTTTAACCCCAAAATTAACACATGGTTTTCATTTAATAATGTAATAAATGCAAATTCAGGTTTACCAGCAGGAAGTTAAAGGTAAAATGACTTGAACTGACTGTGATTTACAACATAAGAGAAAATCTACTGTACAGTTACTGAAATTTGCTCAACATTGTCGAGGTGATGATATGGACCTGGAATTTTATTTCAATATTTTGTGGTGCTATTGAGATAACAATAAAAATTCAAATAGAAATGCTATTTATGACTTATTTTTCAGGTAACTGTATGGCTTGGATTCAATAACACAAATACTCAAACTAATATAAATGACCAGTTTAGTCATTTATATCACTAAACTGGACAATTTCTAATTGCATTAACTAATATTTTTTTATTTACTGATATTTAATGACGCTCACATGGAGCAAACAGTTAAGAAAATAGTAAAACTAACATTTCAGTCAGTTAACATCAGTAATTGAAATTTATCAAGACAACAATAAATGTAAATCTAAACTCTTATCATGATAAAATCTTTCACAATAAATAAATGAATGATACGATAAATGCCCACTCCTACTACGTTGTTCAAAAAGAAATGTGCAACTGGTAGTGTAAAAAAACTGTACAAGATATTTGTGCTGAAAAACAGTAACATAATGGAAATCATCTGGATTTAACTCTTATTTAGTTTGTTAAAGTCTAACTAATCCTAAGAGGAAGGATCTGTGATAACGCTACTTTGTGCACAGAGGATAGACTCAGTTTGAAATGTCACCAAAGAAACTCTCTAGTTCAGAAACAACTTTTCTAATTATCTTTATCTCTTAAAGAAACCCCCCAAAAATCAGCCTCTAATAAAAACTATGAGAATAACCAATGTACTTTTAGATTTTACTGAGAATCAAATAATCGGTACTTCTGAAGATTAAATGTTTTTAAATAATGACCTGAGATCTTGAACTATTTTCTTCATTATTATAATTTATTTCCGTTTATATGTAAACAGCTGAAACATGTAAAACATTTTCTCCTTTATGACCAAATTCCTCTGCTGTTATCACCAGTTTAACTGTCCATAATATTGATTGATAACATCCGATTGGTTCATCATCAAGCCTGTCATCCTGCTCTTTACCTGTGTTTGTTATGCAAACACACTTGAATTATTTATTTCTGTGTACATCAAGGGAGGAAGAAGTATTTCCTAATCAATACAGAAACTCTCAAGGGAGCTCAGACATTAATATTCATACCTCGACTCGGCTGGGTCAAATTTCCATATTGAATTCAAAATGTTTTAGAAAATTCTTTGTCAAAACTGAAATATAAACAAAATGTTTAAGCTGTAAATACGATAAAAATCTTCCACATCCAGAGTTGAAGAGATTAAATAATATATCTGGGTAATTTCACCAATGTCCCCAATGTTTTCTCTTGCCTGAAGCGACTTGGAGAGAAACTGAGCAGCAGCAGCAGCTTTAGTATCAGCAGCAGTTTATCATCAATATTGATGTTGGACTGGTCGTAAGGTCTTCTAATGAACATTAGTGGCAGGAAGCCCTTCAGCCAGAGATGCTCTAACAGACAGAGCCGTCACTCTGAGCACTTAACACACAGAATGGACCGTGACGGATTTAATCTGTGTCCAAAGTGGGAAATGCATCATTTACAACTTCTCTCTGGAAAAACATGAAGGCATTCTGTTGAATGATTGGCTGCTTTCCATCTCAGCAAGTTTTCTGGTCAGAAAATGTGAAGTTAATCAGTGAAAACCTGTAAGCAGCAGCATTACTGAGAAGAAAAATGTAGCAAAGTTTAAGGGTGTTTTCACACCCGAGGGTCCAGTAGACTCGGTTTGATTGGTGACCAAAACTACAACATTTGTTACATTTTCAGCTGCTGTGGTTCACTTTCACACTGCACTGTGTCAAATGAGCCAAACCATTTGGAAAACCTGTTCCCCTCCTCACCTGTGGAGGCGCTGCAACAACAAATGGTACAGAAACTACTGAAGAGGACCTTTTTCATGAAATGTAAACTAAAATGGAGTGGCATCAGATTTTAGTGATTGTAGGATTTCTGTTTTGTCTTTGGCAAAAACAATGAGCCATTTCTTCTGGTAGCGCTAGGCTACTGCGTTTGCTTTGGTTGTTTTTACCCAGCATGCCCTGCGCTGCAGACTCCTTCCTGCTTTGTGAGCGTTCTCTGGTTTGCTTAAATATTTCGCTTTTCTATACATTCGAACTGCACCAGAGTTCACTTCAACCAAACCGAGACCGAGGTTTTTAGATTTACCAGAGTTCACATTTTTGGTCCAAATGAATCTGACTTTCTAAGCAAATGAACTAAAGTTTGATTAAAACGGACTAACAGGGTTGATGTGAACGCAGCCTAAATGTTTGGGTTCCCTTCCAGTCTTTTTGTAAAGCCAGAATGAAGCCCAGGGTGTTCTGGTGTCCCGGCTGAATCGGCCCGGAGTGTTTTTGCGTTTAGTCACTGAGGTATTTGTATAACAACCCAGAGCAATCCTGTCCAGCTCATTTGAATCACAGAGTGAAAGTCGGCACATGGAGAGACAAGGTCACTGAACAAAGCCTGGACAGAGGGAGGGAAGGTGTGTCTGTGACGACTGGAGGTACAAATATGACGGATAAAGAGATACAGTGATGATGAGGAGGAAGATGAACCTGAATTAGTCTTTTGGTTTGGTTATTGTTCTGTCAATTTTACATGTACATATTGTTCAACTTGCTTTAACTGTTGACTTTGGTTGAGGGAATGACGAGTTTTATGCTCCTAAAGGGACATTTTGCCGTCGGTCCTGCTAAATAAAATATTTCCTCCCAGCAGCTGTTGGACTCTATATCCATCACTGCTCCCTACAAACTCAATAAGTTTCCATGTTTTTCTAATTTGAAATTAAATCCCTGCTGTTATTCGGACATTTTTGTTGTTTGCACAGTTTTATTGTCAATTTTCTTTTTAAAATAGTTGGACACATTTTGTACATTTTTTATAAATAATTTCACTCAGTTGCACATTTCTTTGGATCATTCTGTTTTAATAACTGCAGAGTATTTTAGGTTGTAATTTTGCTGTTTCTGTTCTTGATTCTGTTTTTATATTTAATATTTTTGTCTTTGTGTAGATCTACCCTGCTACTTGAATGTCCCCACAAAAGGACAAAAAATTGATTTCTATTAAATTCTGGTAGATTTCAAACTATAAAATCTACATGACATTATTGAAAAAGTTTTTTTTAAAACTCAGAAATATCTTCTGCAGGGAAATTGTAATTTTTTCTACTTTCTGGTTTCAGAATGAAAGAAAAACCAAAGTGGTTTTTAAAAGAATAAATGTATTTTCTTCAATGTATTTGAAAATAAACAAACAAGAAGACAGTTTGTAACGTAGGGGGAAAAATGTGAATAGAAGTTGATTGTAAATATTTATGCAGACTTTGCTAAATAAAATAAAAGCTTAAAAACTTTAAAAAATATATTTTTTTCAGTATTTTTATGAGTGAGGGACTAAGCTGAAAAAACTTGAATAAAGATGCTTGGTATCCATCTAACAGCGACTTGAAGCAGTTCATCAGTTTGTTGATAATTTGCATCTTTTCCAGCTTTAGTATTTGGTCCATTAAAGCAGATATTTTGAAGCGCTTGCTCTCGGCGCGGTGGTTAATGTTGACGCCGTTTGGCCGACCAAGCGGTCCGTGTCTCTGCGTGTAATTGCTGCTCTCAGGCTGTTATTTGTACCCTGCTATTAATCGGCCAGTTAAATCCTGAACTGAGTGACTCTGAAAGCAGAGGCAACGTTATAGGAGAATATCTGCAGGACAATGGTGATAAAAATAGGAGCTCAGTGGTTTGCACTTTATTGTAATTACCTAACTGGATTTATGATGTTAGTTTCTTTCTTTCTGCTTGGATCTTGAATGTGACTTGATGACTGATGTGTCCTTCACAGAGCAGAAGAGCTGATCTGACGCCTGCTGTCAAACTCACTTTGTCTTCAATCTACTGCCTCGTATTTCAACATGTCGTCTGATCTGTACTTTTCCCCTATATGTCAAGGATGCAAGTTATTGATTAATGAGTTAATCTAAAATTGATTAATTGATCATTTTCTTAAAACCTGAGTTTATCAAGAGGGCCAACCACCTTTCCATAAGATAAAGAGCTAAAATTTTCCAAATATGCTGAATTTATTTATTATTATTTTGCGGCCGCTGTATTAAATACCGACAGAGTAAACTTAGACATATTCATAAATTATAACAAATTAGGAACCTGTTAGGTTGCAGAATAGAAAAATAAAAGATGAAAGAATAAAATATGTGAAACAGTTAATTCCTTATTAACTGGTGAATATTTATACAAAACTACTGTCTGTAGTCACTTTAGCTTATTGACATCATGTTTTTTCTACATCAAGTTATAATTTTTCTCTGATATCTGTGACAACATATTAGGGCCATTGAAGACATAAGTAGAGTAAATTTACATCAAAAATCTGACATTTTGAGATTAATCTCAGAAACAAGAAAATTTATGAGCTATAAAACTTATGAAAATTTTCTAGAAAAAAACAAGAAAATTTTGAGATTAGTCTTGTAAATTTTCTAGAAGAAACTTGCAAATTTTAAAACTGGAAAATTTTCTAGAAAGAAAGTCTGAAATGTTGAAATTTTCAGAGGTTTAGTAGAAAACAAAAAAAATTCTGAGTTTGAAAAGTCCAAAAGTTGCTAGAAAAACCCAGAGAAATTTTAAGATTAATCCCAGTAAATGTTCTGGAAGAAAACAAATTTTTTTTAGATTAATCTGAGAAAGTTTTTTAGAAAACACAAGGAAATTTATGAGTTTGAAAAATTTAAAATTCGCAACAAAAACCTCAAAGACTTTAAGATTAATGAAAGTTTTGAGTTTCAAAACTGGACAATTTTGGACATTTGAAATTTCGCAATTTTTAATTTGAAAATTTCTGATTTTTTGGCCTGAACTTACAAAATGTTTTCCTATTTTATACGGCATCATAAATAAGCGATTATTAGATTTATCTAAACCGTAAATTTGCTTATTTTCTCATCGACATTTTGCTCTAAATGCGTCATTCTTGTCTTCTTTAACTGCTTCCCTCTCCGTCCAGGCGAGTGCTACATCTGCGCCTCAAACGAACCTTACCGGAAGGTCGACTACACCAAGATCTCCGTCCCGAGCTGGAAGCCCGGCGCCGGTACCGGAACCGCCACCGCTGCCTCCAGCCGGACCCCGACGGCGTCCACCGGAGTGTCGACGACCCCCAGCGCCGTCGCCAAAGACCGGCCCGAGGGTCGGGAGGGCAGGGACAGCAAAGACTTCATCAAGCCCAAACTGGTGACGGTGATCCGGAGCGGCGTGAAGCCCCGCAAGGCGGTGAGGATCCTGCTCAACAAGAAGACGGCGCACTCCTTCGAACAGGTGCTGGCGGACATTACGGAGGCCATCAAGCTGGACTCTGGGGCGGTGAAGAGGCTCTACACGCTGGACGGGAAGCAGGTGGGGCGCGATTTTACTGTTCCACCAAAAGATCGGAAAATCTCCTCAAATCAGCAATTTATTTAAAAAAAAACACGACAGAATGTGTCAGTTATGATTGGAGCTAATCATTCTGACAATTAATCGATTTGATTAGGTTTATTATACTTAGATTATTTCAATAAAATATGCAATTATTTCTCACAAAAAAAATTATCCTGTCTTTGATTATTACATTATTTTCTTAAAAAATGCAAACTTTAATCTTATGAAATGTGATTATTTTCTGTCATTTTGTCTCTAAATGATTGATTTTATGGTTAATTCACTGCGTTTCTGTTGCGTTTTCTGCTTTAATCAGAAAAACTTTTGCATTTAAAGCAGCCTGTGATTCCCATTAGGTGGAGTAGAATCGAACAAAGTCGAGCCAGAAATCAAATTAAAGTGCATTACAGAATTACTTCTCAACAGAACCGCTAATTGGGTCGTGCTGTGGCGCTTGGTGCTCAGCAGAACTGCAGCAGTCAGCTAAAGTCCAGTTGTTAAACACTGAATGCGCTCTGATCCGCTCTGCAGCTCGTTTTGGTGTTAGGATTTAAAGTTATCGCAGACCGACCGGCGGAGCTACTTTTAAACTGAGGCAGGTTTTTATTTGAAGTTGTAGATAAGCTGAAGGAAAGCAGAGGCAGCAGAAACTGACTGAAGGACGTTTGTTGTTGTGAACGCAGCTCGGATCTGAGAGAAGAAAAAACCTTTTATTGAGTCACGCAGAGATGAACACACCCAGTTAGTGTCAGAGTGGATGCAGCATCCACTTAAGGATAATAAAAGCAGTGTTCACTGCCTTCAAAATAAAAGCATCCTTTTATTTCTTGCAGAAGCTGTTTAATTTTAGCTTTAAAATCATTTTTGCTCACATTAAAATGTTGCCATTAAGGTTTTATGCATGTCTCTGCTGCCAAAAGTGCAAAGAAAAATGTTTTTTAGTGGTTTTGCATGTATTACGATCTTAATGGAAGCTTTCTGAAAAGGAAATATTTAATATATGCAGTGCTAAACAGGCTGAGATGTTTTTGGAGTTTGAAATCACAATATCGAACCAACATAAAGTTGTTTTTCTTGGTTTAAATAGCAAAGTTTCTTCTTTTCAAATTAAACCTTTCATCTAATTTCATAAAATATTAAAACAAATAACTAGGAGTCACATAAAACCTATAATATACCTTTTCTCTTATGTTATTCTTTTTCAAAAACAAAATTGCTGATTGTTTTTCTTTCTTTAAACTGGGACTTTTATTTTGAAGGCATTTCAGGCCCAATGAAAGCTTTTATTCTGTCGGTCTCAGCATGAATGCAGCAAGGCCAAAGTGTGTGTGTGTGTGTATAGGCGTGTGTGTGTGTGTGTGTGTGTCCTCATGTCTCAGCTTGCTTGGAGAGAAACGCCATCTCTGACCCTGCAGCGTGGTCTCCATGGCAACTGGCTCGCCAAGGAACCGACACGTGGAGAGTTGTCGAGGATCCAGTTCCGGAATCGTTAGGTGTCGCCGTCGCCATGGAAACAGAATAGCATTAGCATGAGTCTGTAGCGCAGAATCAATTCAATTCAATTTCCCAAAGGGAAAATGAAAACAATCAGCACCAAACGTGGGAACCTGAACCTCTGCTTTGTAAAATGAGCTTTTATAGAAAGCGAAGGTTTTTCTAGGTGGAGAACAAAGTTCAGCAGAGACAAAAATAATCCTTCATTTCTCTGGAGAGCCTCAACATTCACCGTTTTCTCTCTGCTTACACCGAAACACTTTCCTGTTAAGCCACTTAATTCTGATTTATGGACCTTTCAGACACAGAAAAGCTCCTGAACTCAGGGGATGAACCCAATTAGCCAGAAGCTAACTGTTTAATGCATTATTTAATGTCATAATTTCAATAATATATCTAATAATGAAGCACATTTTTAATTAGCAAAAGGAAATATTCAAATATCTTCACATTTTTAGGCCAAATTTGGTTTTAATTGAGGTGATTTTGTTAGATATTGAACCACAAATTAGCATTATTTTCATTTAGTTTGGTTTAGTTTGAAGAGTAGTATGTAGAAGCATGAACTTAATTTTACACCCAATCCAATAAATTACTATTCATGTAAACTTTGTTTTAACACTTCATAATCTATTTTATTTTTGGATTTTTCTTGGGTTTGTTTTATATTTACATTTTACTCATTATTATTAGTTTTATTTTGGACATTTGAAATGTCTTCCAGCTCCAGTGTGGATCGTTCTGTACAAAATGAAACAAAGTCACTAAACAATATTATCGTTTATCGCAGTAAATCCTGAGACAGTTCATCGTGTGGCAGACCTGGTGTGAACTTCGCTGCAGCTTTCCTCCGTTTAATCCCTTCTTTCATATCTCTGCTGATCCCTCTTTTCTTCACCTTTCCTCTCTCTCTCCGTTTTCTCCGTCTGCATAAATCCGTGTTGATGAAAACTTTGTCTCTAATCCTCAAGACAGTTCTTCAGCGGCTCGATGTGTTTGTTTCTTGTCTGTCAGAAGCTGCTGAAGAGCTGCAAACATGATTTAAATATTCCCATCTGTCCTCCGCTCAGCGCTACATAGAAAAGAAATCCCTCAGTCACTGAATCAAACTCTGTGTGTGTGTGTGGGTGTGTGTGTGTGTGTGGGGGGTGTGTGTGTGTGTGTGTGTGTGCAGCTGACCTGCCTGCAGGATTTTTTCGGGGACGACGATGTGTTCATGGCGTGCGGGCCGGAGAAGTTTCGGTACGCGCAGGACGACTTTGTGCTGACGCATTCTGGGAAAACGGCGGCCTTTGTGAGCGGTAAGCAACAGAAACAGAAGCTGAAGGCTGAATATTTACCTCCTTTAGGTTCGTTTCAAATACAAAATCTGATTAAATATTCTGGATATCTAGAATATTTTTGGTGCTCAGTGTTATAAAACACATAGTTACTCCACAGTGTTGCACATCAGATTGACCCTGAAGCTTAAACGCATGAAAGGTTTCTTAGAGGTGACTTATTATGCTTTGTTGAACAGGTTAGGATAGATTTATGGCCTACACAAAACAAGAAAATCAATTTATTTTCGCATAAACTCATTCTTAGATAATGAGATTTTAAGTAAGTCAATAACAAAACCCTTGTCTTTTCCAGCAGCCATTGTACAGTACATCTCACCAAACATGCTGGAGTTCCTCTCAGGTTGCTAGATAATGGGCAGACATTTTTGAAACGGCTCAAAAAACAGCTGGGTAATTTTTTTTTTAACACTTGTACTGTTTTTATAAGCAACAGAAACCCAAATGGAAGAACAAAAATGTGAAAAATATTAATTTTGCATAGTAGGTCCCCTTTAAAAAGCCTGACCTGCTGATTCTGAAAGCTGATTTGGCCAATATATTTTTTTTCTGTTTGGAAAGTAACTAAATAAATCAACAAAGTCACTAAGTTGGCAACAGCGGGGCGGCTGTCAGCAGAACTGCTGAAAATCAGATTTTCAGAGAAGATCAATTTCTCTGGTATCGGCTGATCCATCCTAAATTTAGAAAATCGTGGCCGATTTATCGGTGAACTTCTACTTGTTTTACAGCAGCTCCTATTAAAAACCAACAAAACCTAAAGAGTTTCTACATTGAAGCTAAAAACCTACTTTCGATAGAAACATGAATACATTTTCATGGTGCAAATGAAAAAGTAACAAACTTTTCCGTCTGTTTGTCCGTCTCCAGAGTGCAGGACCAAAACGCCTCGTCCAGCCGCTCCTCAGAAAACCCCCAAAACTCCCAGCAGCTCCAGCTTCTCCTCCTCCAGGACTCCACCCAAAGGTTTATCCAGGACCAAGTCACCGGGCTCAGGTAGGGAACCAGGACGGTTACCATGGAGACACAGGTGTAGAGAACCAGTTTAGGATCTTATTTATACATATAAACACATTTTAACCAATCAGATCACGCTTTTCTCCGTCATGCAGCCAATGAGGCGTCAGGATCCCAGTCGGCTGTAAAGTCCAACAGATCCAGTCCGTCTCCCACCAGTCCCGGGACGCGACGCAACTTAAAGGTCAGAGAGATGATTTATGTTTGAAAACTAGTTTCCTCTCACATTGTTTTCCTGAAAAAAGAAGTTTAATTCAAATTAAACTGATTTAAATTAAGTTCTGAAAGAGTTTGAACTGTTTCTGCAGCAGAAATGTAGAAGAAAATCTCTTACACATTCACAATAAGGAAGGTCAGACTTTCATTCTGCTGCTAAAGTTAAAAAGAGATTAGCAGAGTGTGCCCCCTGGTGGCAGCAGGAAGCTACTGCCTTTCTACATAATAGTGATTATTCCCTCTGTCCTGTTTTCATTTATAGTTTATCACCTTTATTTTGCATCAAATTACAAACACAATGAAGCATTAAGAAAAACGACATAAACATCATCACATAGACAACAAAAATGATAAAAATCAGTTAAAAAGCCCAAATTTTCATGGTTTTGAAGTTATAAATGGCTTTTAAAAAGGAAGCAGCTCATAAATGTGGATCTTTCTCAACAAATATATTCACATTTCCTTCAAAAAAAGCTATTAAAATCTAAAAACATCTTCTCAGTTTATAATTCAGAAGATTTCCTACAGTATTAACTCAGATCTGACCTGGTTTTTATTCCCTAACATCTGTTGTTTTACCATCAGATCTCTCCTCGCCGAGCGTCGTCCACAGATGTGAACGGAGAAGCCGAGCAGCCGGACGACGCAGAGGAAGGTTTGTGCTTCCATTGTGGTGGAAATTAAATTTAATGAAGATTTTTGAGTTATTATTAGAAAAACCCACTGAAGGTTCAGAAAATGTTTGAGATGAAGCATCACAGATAAAGATGAAGCTGCAGCTTGAGTTTATCTTTCCTTGTGCTCCTTACTATTAATAAAAAGATAAAATAAATGTAAAGAACATATATTTTGTTTTTTCTTTCAGTGAACGGAAACCGATCCGTTTCGTCCTCCACCATCAACGAGAAGTACAAGGTGGGAAAAGTGATCGGAGACGGAAACTTTGCTGTGGTGAAGGAGTGTGTGGAGAGGTAAACCTCACACTTCAAACATTATGAAAGTAATTCAATGGTTTGTAGGTTTTTAAATTAAAAATAATAAGTAGATAAATAAAAATGAATCATTTTAAAAAATGATTTGTAATTAAATAAGTAATTTATTATAAAAAAGGCAATTTTTCAAAGAACAACTCCATTAGAGCAGCAATTTAGCCAAAACATGCAAAAATATATCTTTTTTATTTAAGATTTTAAAAATCCTTTGTTTATTGTAAAAAAAACAAACTTGTAATAATCACCCTTTTCTATCCAGTCATTAATTGATTGATCCACAAATTGATCACCAGATCAGTTCTACTTTATTGATATTAAGTCAAGCAGAAAAATGCTTCACATAACTATTTTATTAGCTGCATAGTTTCCTACAAATAATGAAACTTTCTCTAAAGAAATGCTGCTACTGCATTTTAGACAATAAAATGTTTATTTTTCATGCATTCCTAATATTATATAACAAGGCTTAAATAAAAAATCTATATTGATTAATCGAGTAATCGTCAGAATAATTGATAGCGTAACTAAAATAATCGTTAGTTTTAATCCATTTTCTCTGCCAAATAATTAAAATTAATTTAATCAGGTTAAATTTAGGATTCATTGTTTGAGAAAAGAGTAAAATGATTGATTATGTTTGTGGTTTTACCAGGTGTTTCAGCTGAAGGTTTTAACTCGTCCCGCTTGTTTCTGCCTGCAGGTCGACGGGACAGGAGTTCGCTCTGAAGATCATCGATAAAGCTCGATGCTGCGGGAAGGTAGCTGCTGCTTCCAGCTCTCACTGTGCAAAAGATTATTTCATTATCGCTCTTCTAGTCTAAACTAATAATAAACAGAAATCTAGAGGCAATAATCCTTAAAACTAGTAACTGTTCAAATACATCAGTTTGTGTGTAATTATTAACTTTTTAAAACGAGTTTAGCAGAATAAATGGTTTTCTGATTTGGTGAAAACGTTTCTCTGAGCAGGAACACCTGATAGAGAACGAGGTGGCGGTTCTGAGGAGGGTCCGGCATCCCAGCATCATCCAGCTGATCGAGGTGGACGAGACGCCCACGCAGCTCTTCCTGGTCATGGAGCTCGTTAAGGTCCTTTAATTAACCTCTGACCTTTGACCCTGTAGCCATCAATCTTAGACCTTTACTTCAAATTAGAAAAAAAAAAGGTCATGGTCAGATTTTTTAGCATTATTTTTTTTTCTTTATCATAAACTGAAGAAATATTGATAATATTAAGCTTAGAATAAAAAAATAGATATTTCTCAACATTTTTTGGCATATTTCTGTATTTTTGTCTCATGTTTTTTCCAGGGTCAGATCTTATACTGTTAATACTTTTTAAAATCCAAAATAAATTAATTGATAATATTAAGCTTAGATTAAAAAAATTTGAATTTTCTAAAAGGTTTTTTTTTTTTTACATATTTGTGTTATTAATTGTCTGTTTCATTATTTAATCATTATAAAATGATTAAATGAATAAATAAAAGCTCCATTCTCCACGTCTGACTCGTTTCTGGTTCCCTCAGGGCGGCGATCTTTTCGACGCCATTACCTCCTCCACCAAGTACAGCGAGCGAGACGCCAGCGCCATGGTGTTCAACCTGGCCGGAGCCATCAAGTATTTACACCGGATGAACATCGTCCACCGAGACATCAAACCAGAGAACCTGCTGGTACCAAAACACCGTCATCCACAGAGCTTTAACTTTAACAGGAAGTGTTTCTGTTACACCTGAACTCTGTGGCGCTTGGTTCTGGTTTCGTTCTGCAGGTGTGTGAGTATCCGGACGGCACCAAGTCCCTGAAGTTGGGCGATTTCGGTCTGGCGACGGTGGTGGAGGGTCCGCTGCACACCGTCTGCGGCACGCCGACGTACGTGGCGCCGGAGATCATCGCTGAGACCGGGTGAGAGACAGGAAGTAAAACTAAAATTTATGACTTTTAGAGACAACAACAGCAAAAAGAAGAATAAACATAAGGACAGACAGACGTGTGCCGCCCTCATGCCCCTGCTATAGGGCAAAAAGCTGCTTGTGAATTTCCCAAATTGTTATTTTCCATTTGTTAATTGGTTAAATACTTTATTTGGACAATTTTGGTTATGGGAGGTTTATTTTTGTTTTTAATTGTATTGCGTTTAACAACTTTTATACTAAACAGAGATCCAACAATCATTTTGCTGCTAAATAAAATAGTTTTATTACTTTTTATTGGTTTTTAATAAAGGTATTATAAAGGTAAATTATTTATTTTCCATATTTCTATGAGTAAATCATCCCTTTAGTGGTAAACAACCAGTAATGTTGATGTTTTCTTCTAGTTATGGTCTGAAGGTGGACATCTGGGCGGCAGGAGTCATCGCCTACATCCTGCTCTGTGGATTCCCTCCTTTCAGAAGGTCAGTAAACGCAACATTTTACTTTAACCGGGACATTAATAATAAAAGCTTTTATTTGCATCATCCTGTGGTGGCTTCATGTTATTATGAACGTTTCCTGTTTTATGTTTGAGTTGGCGAGTTTGTTATTTGTGTGACAGATTAAAAATCTTCAGCCTTAAAAATGTACAGATTTTTGTAACTTTAATAAGTTATTAGTTGCACAGTGTGTTTTATGTGTAACTGTACTGACAGAAATCTGCTTTACTTTCCGCAGTGAGAATAACGTCCAGGAGGAACTATTTGATCAGATCCTCAGAGGGAAGCTGGAGTTTCCATCTCCAGACTGGGACAACATCAGCCTATCAGCAAAGGTTTGGATCAGTTTTTGAAAAATAAACGTCAGATTTCAACCTGTTAATCTGTACCAAGGTTGTAGCTTATCGGCAATTCAACAACATGCATAAAAGTCATTGTTTGTTCTTTAAAATGACCATAAATTCTCTGTACATTAATATTTTGTCGAGTTCTCCATAGGACAAAAAGAACTGAAAACAAATGATCATCGTCCGTTTTAGTTTGTTTTAGACTAAAGTTTGGTCAATTGGAGCAAAAAATGACAAAAACCAAATCAGAAATCAAAGTGAACCTAAAGGAAACAATCTAAATCCCATTCTGACGTCTGTAGATGTGACCTGAAGATGTTATTAAATCTCAGATCAGTTCAGTCTTTTATTGCTAACGGTCGCATGACCTGCTCCTCAGATGCTGATCAGTCAGATGCTCCAGGTGAACGTTGACGCTCGGTTCACTGCTGAGGAAGTCCTCTCCCACCCCTGGGTGACGGTAAGAAACATAAAAATTTAATTTTTTCCACTCAGCTGCAGCACTTTGGTTCTTATCGTGTAGAAATGTATGATGATGGTAAAGTTGCTGTTTTTGTAGGACGAGGCACCGGGAGAGTCCAACACTGTGAGCGGCACTGAAGATCACGCCGGCGAAGAAGCGCAGGAGTCGGATCATGAATCTCCGATTCTGGAGACAAAACAAGTTCCCTCACCGCTGGTTTAGGCCACATCCCAGTCCCACTGGTCTAAAGGAACCAACATGGGAGCAACCAACTGGGAGCCAAATAATCTTCCTAAAGTCTCCATTTACCTGCAACCGACTCCCTTTCATTTCTAGAAAAGTCAAACTTTAAAACATAGACAGATGTAATTAAACATTCTCTACTACATTTTTGCTCCTCAACTAGTGACTTAATACACACAAAGTGAAGTTATCCCAACATCATCTTAGGGACGAGATGACGTTTGATCTAAAACCAAACTGTTCAGTAGCTGCATTTCCATTACAAGTCTGTGCAAAACTGTTGATATCCCATTAATGTTGGGGGAAAAAACACAATTTCACAATTGCGACACTTCTGTTAAAAAACACAATTAAAATGACAAGTCTTTAAAAATCATGGTGCACCATTTTCCTCAAACTACTTCCTGTCGTCTTGTTTGTCGTTTCCAGCAGTAGTAACATCCAGTTGTTGATCACATGACTTGTGCAATGGGAAATACACTGATTTTGATAAAAACCACCTCATCCTGGCTCAAAAAGGTTTTACTGAAAAATGTTAACTTTTTTCAAAATTACTTACATAATTAAAATTATTTGATCAATGGAAACGCAGCTACTGGCAGTCAGACAAATCCACTGCATACTTATAGATTTATTCAACACATCTACAGGATTTTCCCTCAGATCTGGTCAGAAATGTTAAATAAGTTTGAGAAATTTGCCTTTGCTCTCAAAAACTTAGCCAAAACAAAGCCCACTATCTCAGTTTGGACTTTTGATTCTGGCTCCTGTTTCCATGGAAACTAAATCAACAGTCTTATATCTAGTTTCTTTTCCCTAAATGAGGTTTATTATGGTTCATGCCTAAGTTTTCAGATATTGGGTTAATTTCTAAACCGGTTTATAGAGTAGCCTTAAATCTATTTTAATTTCCAGCAAACTAAACGAGTTTGCATTATTTAAAATGGACCCAAAGTTTATTTTCTCCACTTCTTTCTCTCTTTGGTTCTCTGACATGGACTGAGTTTGCTGGTTATTTACTCCAGACCAGCCTCTCCAGTATTAAATCCAGTTGATCTCCTGGAAACCGTCCAGAGCGCGTGCCAATTGATCCCCAGAAGGTTTTGCACAAGGCCCGGCTCTGATCCGTTAAAGCAGGCGCCGCTACTGAAACCAATTCATGCTGCTTGCAGGACTTCCATGAACACACGGACACCATCAAGGTGCTGCCGACTCCTTCGATTGGACCGAAGTTTCCTGATTAAACACCATGGTCTGGAATGAACTTTAAATGGGATTTTACTGATTTTACTACAAATAAGAACGGCTCTAACCTTTTCTGAAGTTCCTGCTAAACCAGGATGTCTTCCATTTATCTGAAAATATGTCCAACTTTTGTCTCTCCTTCACTGGAGAAACTCACGTCGTCTTCTTGCCATCAACCAACTGAGGAGATATTTGAGCACTGTGCCTGTCTGCGCTGCTGATCAAGTCTCTTTTTATTTCCATCTTTTTAAAAATAATGCAGAATCTTTGGAAATATCTCTCCAGAAAGAACTTTTTTTTTTTTTTCACATTTTTTTTTCTGTTTATCAACTGAAGTTTGAGTTGATTGGAAGAATCTCGGGAAAATGAAGGCAGCAAATCTGAATTTTGGCTTTTCATTAAGATATAATGAGCAAGAAAGAAAAGTCAGAACTCAAAACACATCCGTTTACCTTCACCTGAGCTGAATCCCATTTCCTATTTATATCCAGGCTACACTGCAAAAACACAAAATCTTACCAAGTATTTTCAGTCTAGTTTCTTGTACAAATATCTTAGTACACGTGAAATAAGATGTAACTTCTAAGGAAGTTTTCTGCAAAAGTTAGGAGCTTTGTTTTGAATAAATAAGTACTTTTCCTTCAATTAATATTGGTGAAAAAGTACTTGTTCCACTGGCAGATTACTTAACTTGTGACTAGGCAAAAATGTCTTGTTATAAGTAAATAATCTACCAATGGAACCAGTTCCTCTTTCTCAATTTTAAAGATTTACTTTAAATAAGCTCCTATATTTTGCTGAAAAGTTACTTATAAGTTACATTTGTCTTATTTCAAGTGTACTAGGATGTTTGTACAAGATACTAGACAAAAATACTTGGTAAGATTTTTTGTTTTTGTAGTGTTGCATTGATAAGAAAAGGTGCTAGCTCCACTGCTGTGTTTGTTTGATGTTTTTAACATATATGAAAAAAATTATTATTGCATATTTTGAAATACAGCTGCTCTAAATTAATTCAGATGCTTAAAAGCAAGCAGAGCCTGCTGGTTCTTCTCCACCTTGCTGGATTTAAAGCCAAACTTTATCATTTAAATAACAGAGACGATAAAATACTTTTGTTAGTAATAATTCTGAATGCTGTTGGAAATTATGAAAAAATATTTACATTTTAGTCTGGAAAAGAGATTTGAACGGGACTTTGGAAATGGGATTCAGCCTCAGGATCGTCTTTAACTTCCGTTTTCTGCTTCTTCATACCTTCACCTACTTTAAGACATTCTGTTTTATTCCTGATCAACTGACTTACGCCCATTTTTATCACCTGAACTGTTCAAGCATCGCTTTAAAGATGCATTTGGACTGAATTTAAGGGCACACTGAAGTCCAAATGATGAGCTCTTTGCTTCTCCTCACTTTATATCATTTTAGATAAAAGGGTAAGACTGTAAATAATGTAGATACCGTTCTGTCAGTGTTTGTGTGAGTCTGTTGTGAAGTAGGAAAACAGTAGCAGATTGAAGAATAAGTAGTGTTACAAATGAAAAGAACAATCTCATCGTCAATGCCTCAAAAAAAAAAAAAACTAAAGAAAATGATTTTCCACATAACTAATAAACCATTTTGACATTTAAATGTATTTTCAGTATTTAGATAGTTAAAAAACAGATATTTGGGATTCAGGAAAGGTAGCGACCTGTAAGGAAAGGTAGCAAACATCAATGAATCTCTTTCTTTTATATAATCATGTTACATCCAACTAACGTTCGTCTCCATTTGCACTTTCCATGAAACTGTCTGTCCAAAGTTGTGTGTTTGTTTGATGTTTTCACTTTTGGGAAAGAGGAACTTTTGAGATGGGCGTTTGCATCAATGGGAAAGTAGTTCCCGTCTATAAAACTTGAAAAGAAAGTGTCTGAATAAACGCATTGACCTGATGCAGTGATGCAACCTTTCCATGGCCTTGACCTTTGGTTGGAGCTGCTCACTCAGAGTTTGGCTGGAGGCTCTCCTGAAATCATAAATGTTCAAATTCATTGAAATTGTTAATATTCAACCATTTATGGGCTGACTTTGACACATAAAACGTTTCTGTAGCCGTGCTTCAAATGAAGTAAATATTTGGAAGAAACTGAACTTTAACTGAACAATTTATTATATAATTCAGCCTAAATTACATGTACTAGTCCAGTAGTTATAAATGATTCACCAAAAATGGCAAACTTAAACTACTGGCAGCCCTCAAAATTTATTAAATTAAAGATGCAAATGTTAGTTTGATTTTTTTTTTTTAATTTATTTTATTTTTTAAGGTTTTCCTTCTTAATAAAATATTTTTACGGATTGTATATCATTAAAGATCCAAAATATAAACAGCTGCCTTTTAAAAGAAAAACATAAAATTTTTAAATTCTTATTTTCTGTGTTTGTTGGCCAAATTTTTGCCACTGTTGACTTGAAATCAGGGCCTGAACAGAATAATTTCTACGGCCAAAATTAGCCCTTGACCCACACTTTGGACACCCCTGTGGCCTAATAATGTCCAAAGTGATTTGAATCAGGCACAAATGCAAAACAACAAAACAAAACAAAAATCGGACTTTTGCTGATTCAAACAGATTTTCAGCTGCATTTAGATGTCTGCAGTCAAATGTTTTAGTTTCGTAAATGTTTTAGTTTCTTAAATGTATTCAGTCAGAAATATGTATCTGAAGTTTGGTAGTAAAAGTTTCTGATGAGCTCAGATTGTTATCAACCATCCCAGACTACTCTACTTATCACTGGGGTGTAAAATTGCATCAACTTTTGTTATTGAGATTCTAACAAGCCCATATTTCTGAGCTGTTGTTACCCTGGAGAAAAACTTCAGCCAAACTCTGGATTGGCGACTTGACCTTTGACCTTCTATGCCTGCTATGAACCCAGTGGTCTTAATTCTTTTCTCTTTGCTTTATACCAAACCAAGAGGAGCCTTCAGTTGTTGCTGTTTGTCCTGCTAACACCTGAGTCAAAAATGAGAGGAAATCTGTTCAGTTCATGAGAATCTTTGAAAAAAATGCTTTACTTTTTCAAACTCTCTGTAAAAAAAGTGTTCTACCAAATTCATTTAGTCTTGCAGATAAACTTTTAAGTGGTGCATTAAGATAACTGAAAACTTACAAAAAAACACAAATCCAGAATTGAAAGAAAATATTGAAAGTATTAAGGCCATGTTAAGAAAAGAAAATAATGAAATTGTGAGAATAAAGTCTTGGTATTACCACAAAAAGTCATAATATTACCACTTTATTTTTGAAATATTATGACTTAATTCTTGCACAACTTTATTCTTGTAATAGTATGACTTTAGTCTTGTAATTTTATTACTATATTCTCACATTATTATGACTTTATTCTCATAATTATTTTTTTTAACTTTTTCTTAGTACGACCCTAATACTAAATGGTAAAAGTATGTATGCAGCAACAGTTAATATCATTTGCATTTAAGTTTGCAGTAAATTGTCCAAAAATCAGAGCTTGACTGATTTTTTTTTGTTTTGTTGTTGCCACTTTTTTTTGCGTTTTCTGTCTCACTGACAGGTAACCAAAAGCAGAGAAGCAACTCTCTCATCTTTCTAAACTTCCCATTGAAACGTTGAGGCAACTTCTCTTTAAATCACAGATAAAACTTTATTGACATGCAGTGTTCAGGTTTTATTGGTGTTGGACCGTCCAATGCAGAGAGCAAAGATAAGATATAGCTGAACTGAATTTTTCCCAAGCAGATTGAATCAGGTGGCTTTACTTACTGGGTCCTGATTGTGTGTGTGCGTGGGGGTGTGCATGTGTGTGTGTTCACTTCAAGCCTCATTATTATTGATTGAAATTAATTTTCATTTACATGAAGTGACAAAAATCCCAATTTTGAAGGAAATTGGTCTAATTTTTCCAAAATGCAGAGACTGAGCTTCATGTTCATTTAACTCGGCTACAACATAGTAATAACTGAAATATATAATAAGTAGATAATTTTGGGTAGAACGTTTTCTTCCTGAGATGCCTTTGATAAAATGAGTCAAGTTTTCACATGAAGGAACCGTGGGAACAGCAGTGTTTTCTAATGACATGTTTTAATCTCACAATAAGCTGTAATGTTTATGTGTGTCGAGGTGAATATGTGTATGTTTGCTGGGATCTGGGTGGAAAGGATGAATCCCTTATTTGTGTTAAGAAAAGATTAATTAAACTGTGAAATCTTGCTGACACAGCTGTATACTGTTGTGTTTTTAAATATAAAAAACATCCTACAGCTGTGATATCTTTTAGTATCAGCTTCCTGCAGAGAGGGGAAAACACCTTAGGGCTCCACTTCCTCATGTTTTCGAGACATCTGCAGATTTACAGTGGATATCGAAAACATACAAACCCTGTTTAAAAAGCTGGACAGACAAAAATTAATAATTAAAGAAACATTTCCACCTTTAATGTAACCTATTTCCTGCATGTGTTGATAAAAAAACAAGGCAGTAACCTGATTGAATTTAACAGTTTGCTGAATCACATTTTGATTCTGCTTGGGTTCATGCCTACAATCAGTTACTTTGTAGTTAATTTTTTTAAAGTTTTTTGACATTTTAAGTATTTACACTGCAAATCCACAAAATTTTACCAAGTATTTTTGGTCTAGTTTCTAGTGCAAATATCTTAGTGAATTAGAAATAAGACAGAACTAACCTATAAGTAACTTTTAAGCAGAAATAGGAACTTGTCTTAAGTAAATAATTCCTTAATATTGAAAAAGTACTTCTTCCATTTGCAGATTATTATGTATTGTTATATGTGAAATTATATACCAATGGAACTAGTATTTTTCACCTATATTAAGGAATTATTTACTTAAAACAAGCTTCTATTGTTTGTAAATGTGTAAGTCGGTTCTGTCTTATTTCAAGTATACCAAGATATTTGCACAAGAAACTAGACCAAAAATACTTGGTTAGATATCGTGTTTTTGCAGTGTAGCTAGTCATAGCTATTAAGGACCTCGTTGTACAAAAGTGTCATTCAAAAGAAAGTGTATAAAGTAATGCATAGAATGCTTAAGCATCTGGGACTAGGTCCAGTTTCAGTCCAGTGGAAGTCTGTTTTCATCCAAGCTCTTTCATTCTACACATACAAAGATAGTGTATCATTCTACATTACAAAGATTTTACTCAAGTAGAACTATCAGCTAGATATAGGAGCTTGTTTTAAGTAATTAATTTCTTAATATTGATGAAAAAGTACCAGTTCCAATGGCAGATAATTTCACTCATAATCAGACATTTTCCCGTGTATATAAGTGAAATAATCTGCCGATGGTAAAAGTACAAGTACTTTTTCTTCAATATTAAGGAATTATTAACTTAAAACAAGTTTATATGTCTTGCTGAAAAGTTACTTGTAAGTTGTTTTTGTCTTATTTCAAGTGAACTAAGATTTGCATTAGAAACTAGACTAAAATACTTGGTGAGATTAAGTGTTTTTGCAGTGTAGCCATATCTGTCCCTAGCTGGGTTTATAGTGACTTTAAGACAGGAAAATTGTTTGTTTAATTTAACCAAGTTATACTCATTGAAATCAAAGAATTATTTTACAATACATTATCAATACAGTGTCATAAAAACAAAATATCACCTGTATTTTAACAGGGATTTGACGGTGAAGCTTAGATTGTAAGATTTCACTGGTATAAAGTGCCAAAATCTTAAAAACCTCTTCAGTTCAGTTCGTACTTTGAGGACAATAAATTGCAGAATACCCAAGTATATAAGTTTTTAACTTCCATCTCTTCTCATTAAGAGGCAAGACAGATGAAGAGTAGTACCCCAAATAATTTTTTTAATAAACTCAAATCAATACGTTATTTTCTTTTTCTAATCTCATCAACTCATGAATCCAAACACATACACACTCATTCTGGTATTATTAGTAAATGTGCAAGTTCTCTTAAGCTAATATCTTTATTGTTTGTAAGCATTACCAGCTGTTAAAATTACACTTTTTACCACACTTTCTCTAAAAGATCTGAATTGGAACAAACCTTCGATCTGAAAAAAGTTTTGTCTTTTTCAGTCTGTTTTGCAGTCCTTGACTTCAGCCACTAAAGATTTGGTGAAGTTAAAGTTCTCATTTTTTTTAACTGGCCTAACATCCAATTAAGTTGGAAAACTGTATTAAAATTCTGTGAATGTTTAGAGGAGACGTCTATTTTTTATAGAAGTGTTTTCTTCATCACATTTGTCACATGATCTAAGTTATATTTTTGCAGGTTCATAAGTGGTCAAAACATGCCATAAAAGTTCAAAGGGCGTGCTTGTTATGTACTCATAAATACTGATACCTGATAACATCATATAAATCTCTGCAATGGTTCCTCCCTTCTAAAAAGTAGGTTAACAGATTCACAGAGCTGCACAGCAGAACTTGAAAAGTCACAGGACTGAATGCTTCTGTTTTTTGAAGGAGAACATTTTTCTGCATGCAGGTGGCTTTATGTGCAGTAGAGGCAATTAATGTTTAACAAACTTTTTGTTGAAGTGGGATATGGCACAGAAAGGAGTTCAGATGGATTCTAAAGTCTCCTGTTGCATCTGTCTGGATCTACTGAAGGATCCAGTGACTATTTCCTGTGGACACAGCTACTGCATGAACTGTATTAAAGACTTATGGGATGGAAAAGACCAGAAGGGAATCCACAGCTGCCTTTATTGCAGGAAAACTTCTACACTGAGGCGTACCTTGAAGAAAAACACCATGCCAGAACAGTTGGTGGAGGATACAAAGAAGACTGAACTCAAAGACGCTTCAGCTGATCACTATTTTACTGGACATGAAAATGTGACCTGTGACATTTGCACTGGAAAGAAGATGAAAGCTGTCAAGTCCTGTCTGGTTTGTTTGGTTTCTTACTGTGAAAGTCACCTCCAACCTCATTATGATGTTCCTCAATTTAAGAAACACAAGCTGGTGAATCCATCCAAGAAGCTCGAGGAACACATCTGCTCCCGTCATGATGAGGTGATGAAGATCTTCTGTCATACTGATCAGAAGTGTATCTGTTATCTCTGCTTAATGGATGAACATAAAGGCCATGAAGCAGTCCAAGTTGCAGCAGGAAGAGCTGAGAAGCAGAAGGAGCTTGAGGTAAAGCAAAGGAAAATCCAGCAAAGAATCCAGGACCAAGAGAAAGATGTGAAGCTGCTTCAACAGGAGGTGGAGGCCATCAATGTCTCTGCTGATAAAGCAGTGGAGGACAGTGAGAAGATCTTCACTGAGCTGATCCGTCTCCTCCAGAAAAGAAGGTCTGATGTGAAGCAGCAGATCAGATCCCAGCAGGAAACTGAAGTGAGTCGAGTCAAAGATGTTCAGGAGAAGCTGGAGCAGGAGATCACTGAGCTGAAGAGGAAAGACGCTGAGCTGGAGCAGCTCTCACACACAGAGGATCACAACCAGTTTCTCCTCAACTACCCCTCACTGCCAGCACTCAGTGAGTCTACACACTCATCCAGCATCAACATCCGTCCTCTGAGACACTTTGAGGACGTGACAGCAGCTGTGTCAGATACAAAACGCGTTCTAGAAGGCCTATTGACAGAGATAAAAACAAACATCTCACTGACAGTGAGTAAAGTTGACGTTTTACTGCCAGAACCAGAACCAAAGACCAGAGCTGACTTTCTAAAATACTCACAAGAAATCACTCTGGATCCAAACACAGCAAACAAATTTCTGTTGTTATCGGATAGAAACAGAAAAGTAACACTAATGAAGCAACAGCAGCTTTATGAAGATCATCCAGAAAGATTCACTTATTTTTGTGAAGTCCTGAGCAGAGAGAGTCTGACTGGACGTTGTTACTGGGAGGTTGAGTGGAAGGGGGGAGAGATTGAAGTTGCCATCACATACAAAAACATTTCCAGAGCAGGCACATCAGAAAAATGTGGATTTGGACTCAACGACAGATCCTGGGCTTTGCACTGTGACGCAAATAGTTACTCCTGTTCCTACAACAATGTTAAAACTCCAGTATCAGGTCCAGTTTCCTCCAGAGTAGGAGTGTACCTCAATTACAAATTGGGTGTTCTGTGTTTTTACAGCATCTCTAAGAAAATGACTCTCCTCCACAGAGTCCAGACAACATTCACTCAGCCACTCTATGCTGGGCTTTGGCTTTTAGATTACGGAACCACAGCTGAGCTCATTAGAGTTAAATAGAGTACCAACAGCAATGCAAACTGGGTTTTTTAATTTCTTTATTTGGTTAAAAAAAATGACACTTTCAATCAAAAGTTACATTAAAACTTTATTTACTGAATGACACTACCTGACAACCGTCATAAACATTCATGAAAATTCCTCCATATTTATGAAAGTGTCAAACAAATAAGTCTTATGCACATCCCATAAAATAAAGTGGATGATGTGCCAACACTAAGAAAAACACTTATGGTGCAACTGAAATTAATTAATCATGTCTGGATTTAACTTTGTTAAAATATGGTTTTAATTTAGTGTAACATCCTGTTTTTGTATTGAGAGAGAGACTTTTGGTAATTAAATACTCACAAAGATACAAGGTAATTTTGATTCTGGCAGTAATGTGATTCCTTATTATCATTCAATCATACAATTGATTTTTTAAGGCTCACTGGATAAGAAGAATAATTACCCTTCACTTTCACACTGATAAGAAATTATGTATTCGATTTATTCAGACTCATGCATTTGTTGTTCATTAACATAAGAGTCCACTGTTTGTGAGGCCATATCATTAAATTAATTGATAAATTAATACTTAAAGCCTGATGAAAGTGTTGCACTAATCTAAAAGATTAATATGGGATGGAAATAACTTCCTTAAGATGATTCAGGAAAATTTTACACTGAATGGTCAAGATTTGAACTTTGACATTTAAGAGTGCTGTTAAGGTTTCATTTTACTTGTTTTGACAGGAAACATAAACATTTCAACAACTCAAATCATAGAAACTGGAAAGATTTTCATTTAAATGTTTATATATCTTCCTTGTCCTCTGCTTCTGAACTTTATTGTCATATTAACACAAATCTGGGGGTGAAAGTCTGTTTGCATTGTGTAAAGTTTAGATAAAAATGTAATCAGCTTTAATATAATTCAACTCTGTGTTATTGTGTTTTAATCAGATGTGGATTGGATGATTGATTAACTCATGAATCATTTTAGAAACTAATGAATTATTAACAGTTTAAACTGTTTATTGTTTTGTTTAGTTGATCCTTCTGTTTGCTTTTGATTTCTTTTTAAATGTTTTATACAAATAACTTGTTTCATTTTGTTTTGATCACAAAAACAAATACATTTAATTTACTGGGTCATGTTTTCTTATATGATGAATATTTTTCATTATACTTAACATTTTTATCTATTGAACATTTTAACTCTGCTCACTGATACTAGAATATTGAAAGTGGAAGATGAATTGAGGAAGGATATATAATAAAAAAGCAAAAAGAAATGTTTACTCATGGTTACTTATTACTTCACTATTATTCAGCCTCCTGAAAGGTAATTCTGACTGAGCCACACTTTTCATTGTAGCACAATAGTGGTAAACACATTCCAGTGCAGAAACACTAAGCAGCTGCTACAAAAACTTTTCCAACACAAAAGAGCAACTCACCTAAAAAACAAGAGACACTCAATTAAGCCAAATCTATGGAGAACATGAAAGATCAACACTAAACAGAAGAGGTGACCTCAGATCAGTGTCAAGGTTAAGTTTATTTATTTACCACATTTCCACACACTCAGCTGCCCAAAGTGCTTTACCAACTAAATAACATAAAAATATACAATAATGTGAAGCAGTTATGTAATAAACATATATAAAAGAATTTAGTACAACTAGAAAATTAAACAATATGACTAGAAAAACAGTGACTAAGGCTGGTAAAGAACAATGTTTCAGATGGCCTCTGCTAAAGGTCAGCCCATAAAATTGTGTCAGTAGTAGAGATTTAAAATGTCCCAGTGTTTGTGCAGAACTAATATTTAGAGGCAGACTGATCCAGAGTCTGAGAGCTGCAGCAAGTTGAGACAAGACTTTAGAATAAATAAAGTCAGTTGTGAGCTGGAGCTCATGGTTCTTACTGGAGCGTAAAAAATAGGAGCTCAGATAACAAAGAACGGGATTGGCTGTTAAGTAATTTAAGAAGAAAAAGTAAAATTTTAAATTTTATTCTGTGTGTAAGAGGAAGTTAGTAAGAGGAAACAGTACAGTCTGCTGACTGTTCTGTTTCATAACAGTCAGCAGACTTAGGATCAACCATTATTAGATGAGGATGGCATAACAAGTGAAACTGCTGCAGTTGTCTTGAATTTTAACTTATAGTAGTTTTTACTTCACAAAATGGTGAAAACAAAGGAGTTTTTCTTAAAAAACTAAAACTGCCCAATTTATCTACACTAATGTTAAAAATCTTATAAAAAGATGCTTACATGCATATTGGAGTACAAACTAATGAATCCCATGCAACACACTTTTTGATCTATTATTAATTATAGCCTTATGAAACAAAGCTAATTTATTTTTATATCTAAGATAAGAAATTCGACAATTTTAAGAAATTACATTTTATATTATTATGTTTTAAAATAAATAAAAACAAAAATCTTTTGTTTAAAGAGGATGGATACATTTCCTTCTATATTTGTGTAAAACCATGTTATGAAAAACCACTGAATTTCTAAGCCATTTGTAAGAAAAAAAATACATCAAAAAAATTATTTCTGGTATTTTCAGTATTGCTGTAAAGATTCATTGCAATTATATCACAATAAACTGAAAAACTGCTAAAAGCAGGTTTTATTAAATCATATTATTGAAATGGCTCCCAATACAAGTTATGGGCTATTTAAATTATAACTTGTTGCTTTATTTTTAAACCTTTTTTTAGTTTTGTCATGTCCTGGATGACTGAGAACCAACAGGTAGATAGAAATGAATATCTGGGAAGTATCATAATTTAAACGTAGGCTAACACTTAAAGCACCAGGGTTTATAAAGAAAAATATTCAGATTTTATTTTGTGGTTTTAAAGGCTTTACGTTGAAGACAGTGAGAAATAAAGGCATAGCTTTCTGTTTTTTCTGTCTGTTCTCTCTTCTCAGCTCAAACGCATGTCGGTCACTCCTCAGCCCCTCCCTCCCACTTCAGCGGCTCTAAGGGAGCCTGTGCCGCTGTTGATCCTCCTACAAGTTGGAAGGAACCATTGTTCTAATAAAGGTGGTGGTGGTGGGGGACCTAAAAATGTATTTGTATTTTCTTAGATGAATGGCAGATTTATTTAATTCTTTGTTTCTTTTGCCTTTTCATATTGATCTTGTTTAAATGCAAACTTTATTCAAATTTTTTTTGGGGGGGGGCAATTCTAGACTTTTCCAAGATTGGGGAGGTCCGGACTCCCCCCCATCCCCCGCCAGCCCTCTGGGATTTACGCCTATGGGTGAGCCGGAAAAGCAACGTTTCTTTTCTTGAAATCAAACATCAAGTAAAGTCCGTTTAGCGTTTCCACCACTGTTCAGTTCTTTCTGAAGATTTCTTGGTTCCTACTTTCTAACAGATGAGAAATCTTTGTGATCGTTATCATCTCTGTGCAGCAAAAGGCAAGAGCTGACAAGTCAGGTGGCTGAGAAAGGGAGAAAAGCTAGATTTGGCTTCTGGAGTGACTCATTTGTTTTCTTTGGAGGAAATTAAACTTCAGAGACTCTCACTGCTATTCAGAGCTGCAATGGAGCAGCCAGGATATCAAATGGATTCTGTGAAGTTCTCCTGTTCTATCTGTTTGGATCTACTGAAGGATCCGGTGACTATTCCCTGTGGACACAGCTACTGCATGGACTGTATTAAATGCCACTGGGATGGAGAAGTTCTGAGGAAAATCTACAGCTGCCCTCAGTGCAGGAAAGAGTTCATACCAAAGCCTGCTCTGGAGAAAAACATCATGTTAGCTGATTTAGTGGAGGATCTGAAGCAGACTGGACTCCAAGCTGCTCCAGCTGATCACTGCTATGCTGGACCTGAAGATGTGGCCTGTGATGTCTGCACTGGGAGGAAGATGAAAGCTGTCAAGTCCTGTTTATCTTGTTCAGCTTCTTATTGTAAGAATCATCTCCAACCTCACTACTGTGATCCACCATTACAGAAGCACAAACTGGGGAGCCCGTCCAAGAATCTCCAACAGAACATCTGCTCTTGTCATGATGAAGTGATGGAGATCTTCTGTCGCACTGATCAGCAGTGTATCTGTTATCTCTGCTTAATGGATGAACATAAAGGCCATGAAACAGTCCCAGCTGCAGCAGAAAGAGCTGAGAAGCAGAAGAAGCTCCAGGAGAGTCGACAACAAATCCATCAGAGAATCCAGGACCAAGAGAAAGATGTGAAGCTGCTTCAACAGGAGGTGGAGGCCATCAATGTCTCTGCTGATAAAGCAGTGGAGGACAGTGAGAAGATCTTCACTGAGCTGATCCGTCTCCTCCAGAAAAGAAGCTCTGATGTGAAGCAGCAGATCAGATCCCAGCAGGAAACTGAAGTGAGTCGAGTCAAAGATGTTCAGGAGAAGCTGGAGCAGGAGATCACTGAGCTGAAGAGGAAAGACGCTGAGCTGGAGCAGCTCTCACACACAGAGGATCACAACCAGTTTCTCCTCAACTACCCCTCACTGCCAGCACTCAGTGAGTCTACACACTCATCCAGCATCAACATCCGTCCTCTGAGACACTTTGAGGACGTGACAGCAGCTGTGTCAGAGCTCAGAGAGAAACTACAGAAAATCCTGAGAGACTCGTGGACTAACATAGAACTGGCAATTACTGATGTGGATGTATTGCTGTCAGAACCAGAACCAAAGACCAGAGCTGGATTCTTAAAATATTCAACCGAAATCGCTCTGGATCCAAATACAGTAAATATAAATTTGTTATTATCTGAGTGGAACAGAAAAGTAATTGTGGGTGACATACAGCATTCTTATCCTCACCATCCAGACAGATTCAATGACTGTTTTCAGGTTCTGAGCAGAGAGAGTCTGACTGGACGTTGTTACTGGGAGGTGGAGTGGAGAGGAGGTGTAGTTGATGTAGCAGTTTCATACAAGAACATCAGCAGAGCAGGATGGTCAAAGGAATGTTTATTTGGATTCAATGACAAATCTTGGTCTTTGCGATGTGACAGAAACATTTCTGCATTTTTGCATAACAACATTAAAACTCCAGTACCAGGTCCAGTTTCCTCCAGAGTCGGAGTGTACCTGGACCACAGAGCAGGTATTCTGTCTTTCTACAGCGTCTCTGAAACCATGACTCTCCTCCACAGAGTCCAGACCAGATTCACTCAGCCTCTCTATGCTGGAGTTGGACTCTGTAATGATAAGTCATCTGCTGAGGTGATGAAACCTAAATAGTCAGGTGGTTAAAATGTGTATCTTAGTTTTAGTCTCTCTAGTCTCCATCATTGTTGTCGTTTCGTCACTGGTCAGAGATCAGCTGTCTTCATGGAACTACTTCCTCATCTTGTTTGTTGTTTTGTTAATTTTGTTGTTTGTTTGGGTGCTTCCCCTTCCAGTTTCTGTTCAGCCATGGTGACTATCACTGCTTAGGAGGATTTTGATTCACCTAAGCTAATTACATTTACATGTATTACTTTATCAGAACAAATGGTTGTTAAAATCCACACAGCAAATTCAAAAGTGTTTTGGTGTGAGTACGGATGAAAACTGTAAGCACCATCATCATCATCATCATGATAATCATTTTGATCATCTATTAGTGTAAAACTAAAAGTTTTATACTGAAAATCTTTCATTTTTTTAATGAAAGATTTGATTCACAAATTACAACTGTCTGAACTGTGCAGACAGTTTATAAAAAATAAGAAATTTTCTTTAATTTTGATTTCTGAAATTTCTGTAAAGACTGAAATAAATATTTTCTCATCAAATGCATGAAATGTTGTCCACCTGTGTAACTGCATTGGTGCAGGTTAGAAGATCCAATATTGTTTGCCCTCAGGTCTAAATTACCACATCAACATTCTACAGTTCCCGCTGTCTTGATGTTTTACCCTCACTTTTCTTTAAGAAAGTCCTGCCTGTCATTGCAAATGATCTGATCCAAATAGTAAACTCATCGCTCTCATCAGGTGTTTTTCCCCAGCCTTTGAAAACGGCAGCAATCAAACCAATGATAATAAAGAACAGTATGGACAAATCACTACTGCAGAATTACAGGCTGACCTCTGACCTCCCATTCTTCAGCAAAGTTATTGAAAAGGCTGTTTAAGCAGTTAAATAGCTTCCTAATGATAACCAACTGCTTTGACTCCTTCCAGTCTGGCTTCTGGTCTCACCACAGTACTGAGGTTGGCCTCATCAAAGTGTTAATGATATTCAAATAAACACAGACTTCTGACAGCGTCAAAAGCTGTGGAAGAACCACAGTCCATGGTTCGTCGTCCACAGCTTTTGACACTGTTGATCATGACATTTTACCAAAATGACTGGAGAGTTGGGTCGGGATACTGTTCACAGAAAACAGAGCTGTTTCAATCCGTAATTATTATTCAAGTCGTTCAAATATTCACTTCAGCACCCATTCAGGAAATGGTGATACAACAACAAAGTTTAATGTCTTTGTGAATAATGCAATACAATATTTAGAAATAGTAACCAAGCCATGGTTTATAAATAAGCTGCTTAATTCATGCATTAGTCCTGGTCCAATAACCTTTACCCTGGTTTCTCTGCCATATACTGGCATCTAGTGTTAGTTTACAGGTACTACACAAAACTTATGTTAATAGAACTTCAGCATGAATTTGGCTTTACAGAAACTAAATAAATTATTTACCAGGAGATCCAGCACAAAGAAATAGGTCTGCAGTACCAGATTAGTTATGTTGATTGCCTAGATGCCAGATAAATCCTCAAGATTACATGACAAGTCTTTTTGACCGAGACAATTGTCCTATATGCATATTTTTTCGAGATACATAATCTGTGCCAGCCCATTTAGGGCATTGGAGTACTCACTGTGATCAATTTTGCTCTGTTTTGAGCCAGAGAATCCACTTCCAGCTTATGCATGAGTTTCATGCATAAGCCGGGTCACGTGTTTGCAACCCAGCAAATAAAGTCTACGTTATGCTGTTTCAAAATTTTATACAGTATATTCTTAATCACATAAAAGACAAATGGTAATTTATGTTCAAAGAAAAATAATGTCTCAACCTCAATCAATGTCTCTACAGCACATGTAACAGTGGGAGTTCAGGGTGAACCAGACTTTATAAAAAGTCCCATTTTCCAAGTCAAGAGTCTCAAATCTGTAACGAATGAAATTAATATTTCCTCATTAAGGGCATGAAAAAGGTAACCAATGGTAGTTCATCTATAACATTGCAAAGGTGCAGTTTAGAAAATCCTGTGTTTTTTGTTCTCAGGTCTAATTTACCACACAGACATTTAACGATTATTTTATGTTATTTTATTTTCCAGCATGTAAGAAACCAGGCACGTGCAGAGGGGGGGGCTGGGGGTGCTTGAGCACCTGCCCTTTTTGCTCCTTGCCCTAAAGTGCCCTTTTGGTCCAATTTTTTTTTTTTTTTTTTTAAAGTTAATTTCCCAAACCCTCCTCTGATATGTACTAAAATTATTTTTTTTTGTTGTTGTTGTTTTTATTTAAAGAAAAACAACATAATAAGCCCTTCGGGTCACCTTGTTACCTTTGACCTTTTGTCCGTGACGCATGACACAGCTGCCTCCCGCTCAGTCAGTGAGACTGCGCAGTAGCTTACTGCGGAGCTCAACGTGGAGGAGGAAGGAAGGAAAAGTAAGGAAAAACTGTTCTTATCTATCGATTCAGTATTTTATCATACAGACATTAGGCTGTTGTTGTTGTCCTATTAGCTTGGTAGCAAAGCAAGATAACTAAAAAGCTTCTTCCCTGTATCGCTAATGATAGCGGTCATTCTTCATTATTGCTGTTGGGGCCACATCAACGATCCAAAACCGATCATCTCTCTATAATGAATATATGTCCGATTATCTAATTTCCTTTGCTGCATAATGTATATTAATTGCATTTATTCTGGCATTAGGTTAATGTATCTTGAAGGGGAATAGAATTTACAAAACTGCTTGAATTATAATGATTTATTTTTTTTAAACAAAAAGTTTTATTTTAATTTTTTTAATTAAATAACTAAATTTTGTCTTGTTAACTTAAAAAGTTCTTTGCAAAACAAACTTTTATTTGCACACATCAGAATTCTTTTGTTGCAATTTTCGGCCCTGCCCACGACGTCATGTGAGAAGCAAGCAAAACATTGAATCACAAACAAAAACTTACAATAGCAAGAAAAGATTTATGACATGAGCAAATAAGTTTGTTCACAAATAATTTTTCTCACTTTGAGACATAAATCTCTGATTTTAATTTAAAAACAAATTTTTTAAGCAAAACTTTTGTTTAAAAATTGTTTCAATTCAAAATGTATTGATCACAATTGTATTTTATTTAATTGAGGTTATTATTATATTTTTAATAGAATAATTGTGAAACATATTGAGCTCCACAGCAGAGGCCTCCTTTTCTCTGAAATTAATATTATGTTGTGCTAAGGACTGAAAACCATATTGGTTTAAACACAAAGGTAAATAATTGGTAGTGTGGTTAATACAGTGTTCTTATCATAATTCATTATGTTTTGCTTTTTTCAGTTCAAAGATGCCACGTAAAGAAAGACGGCAGAAACAAAAAAGAAAAGAATTGATAGATGCAGCAAAAGGTAGTGGATTGTTGACCGACTGGGTCAGAACGAGTACTGCAGGTACGAACAAAAAAAAAAAAAAATGTTCTTAACATTATCAACATGTAACTTTTGGTAGTGAACAATATATTTAATATTACAGGGCATCTGTTGTGTTTTTCTTATGCTAAGATGTACTAAATTTAGGTGTAGAATAATGATTAGTTTGTTTCTTGCTCCCAGATGGACAGAAGGAAAGTGATAGATCAGAGGAGGAGACAAAAATGCAGTCAACAACACAGGAAGACAGGCAAGGAGAGGGACAACAGTCAGAAATAAACACTATGGATGAAAATGCAGAGCAACAAGTCAGAGAGAAGCCATTCATATTTTTAATGGACCTTCCACACCCAAATGACCCAGCACATGTCTTGCAATTCAACATAAAATATGATGAAGCATTTATCCAAAATTGTGTAAACCAAGGACCATGCCAACCAGAGCTGTCATTTCCTAAAAATGAAGAAGGAAGGTCTTTTCAGAATAAATGGTATAAGAGTAACCCATGGCTGGAGTATTCTCCCAGTTTAAATTCCATGTTTTGTTTTAGCTGTCGTGTTTTTTTGAATGAAGAAAACTGGACCAATGCAACAGTTCCTCCAAAAGCACTTCAAGCTCTAAAGATGCTCTGCCAGTTTTATGAAATTGATGACCAAGAAAAATTGAAGACAGAGCTGAAGGTTTTTCACAATTCATATTTGGAGTTTTCATCTTACAGTGTGTCATCAATGCTGTCTGTCATCAAAGAAAACAATGCTGATCTGGTTTTTCCCAACCTGACTGGACTATTGAAAACATACGCCACCTTACCAGTGTCTACAGCAACCGTTGAGCGTTCCTTCTCAAAACTGAAGCTAATGAAAACAAAACTACGCAGCTTATGCAAGGAGGATAGGTTGTCAGACCTTCTTTTGCTGGCAATTGAGAAGGATGTGCCAATCATTCACAGTGAGGTTATTGACATTTTTCGAGACATGACCAACAGAAAACTGCTGCTGTGAACAGAAGAGAACAAAAATAACAAAAATGCTTAAAAGTTGGAAGTTTGTTTTTAAACAGTTAAATCACCATGAAGGAAAATAAGATTTTGGATAATAATCTTAGATTCAGTTTGGGGGAAAAAAGAGACTGAAATAAATAAGAGACATCGGCCTCCACTCAACACAGAGAAGATGAGACAATGAAGAAAAAAAAGAGAAACTGAGAAGAAAAAAAGAAGAGGAAAGATTGAAGAAAATGTATATAGGTACTTACAAAATACACTAAGACACAAATAGAGATATAGGCATACATTTTGGTAGGCAGTAAGTCTCAGTAGGCTTTTCTCATGGTGACATGCATTAACAATTCAATTTGTGCTTTTTTTTTTTCTGCAGTTCCACGTTAAAGTTTGATGCAGCTCTGCTTTCCTGAATCTTCATTTCCAATGTAAGTGCAGCAAACAGGCAGCTCTTTTTTTTTTTTATAAATTACAGTACACTAAAAGGTTGTATTGTGCCCTTGTTTATATTTTTAATAGTGTAATTCTGTAAAGACAAAATATGTAAATCGGAGCTAAACCATCAGCTCTGATTTACATATTTTGCTAAATTGCGGGTTTGAATATTGCAATACTTTCCTATAACAAATTAGACCTGCAGAAAGAAATTACTAATAAAATATCTAACATATGCATAGTGTTATGCTCCATATAGAGTTTTTCCTTAGCTTATATTGTATGTCTCACAATTTTGTAATTTATCATTTTTATTAAGCTCTGAAAGCTGTGTGGTTTTGTTAATAGTCTTTCCTAGAATGCGGTTAGATGTGCCCTTTTTTTTTTTTGAGCACCTGCCCTTTCAGTGGTCTCTGCACGGGCCTGTAAGAAACTATCAGTCTGTGTTATATTGTTACAGAATTTGACATAGTGAGATATTCATCACATCAAGAAAAACAAACAGTTATTCATGCTAAACAAAACTTGTTAGTGTGAAATTAATGAAGGAATCAAATAAAAGCAAAGCTGATCTTTTCTTGTCTATTTTAATTATTGTAAAAGGTTAAAAAAAAAAAGAGCATAATTTATCATAGGTTTTGTCTAGTACTGTAAATTAACAGTAGATGGCAGTATAAGGCAGAGAAACCAGGGTAAAGGTTATTGGACCAGGACTGATACTAATTAAGGAGCTTATTAATAAACCATGGCTAGGTTACTATTTCTAAATATTGTATTGTATTATTCACAAACATATTAAACTTTGTTGTTGTATCACTGTTTCCAGAATGGGTGCTGAAGTGAATATTTGAACAACTTGAATAATTGTGAATTGAAACAGCTCTATTTTCTGTGAAGAAACATACAGTATAACCACATTTCGGCAAAAGAATCAATGGCATTGTGGTCTAACTGGTTGAGTGGTTGACAACACCTGGATACATAAACGTTAATACATGTATCCAGTATTTTATCTCTCTGTTGGACATTGTATATTATTATAAAGTTTGGGAGAAAATTGGAAACTTTACGTCTGTTAAAATCCCCCATTAGAACAACTAGGTTTTCCCTGAAGTAGTGTTGTGTCTTATTGTATCTATCAGTTATGAACTCAGCTGTTAAAGTGTAGTCTGGTCCAGGCACATAAACCAGGACAGCAGTGATCTGTCTGAACTCCTGAGAGTGGAAGGACACAGTCAAGATGTCATAAAGTTTGGCACTGTCGGTTTCAAAAACCGTGACATAATCCAGTAGCTACTACTGAAATGTTCAAATTAACTGTTAAATGTGTAACTGACTGAATTTTCAGCATGAAACATGCAGGTTTGGTTAATTTGACCTCTTACCTAGGCAACACATTTTTTTGTAAAATTCAATCCTCTAATGTAAAAACTTGCTCAAGGAATACACTTATAAGTCTTTACTGTGCAACAAACATTTTACTCTTGCAGAGTTGGGAAATGTTTCACATAGATGAATAATATTATTATTGGTAAATGAATTTGTGGAAGCAAAAATGCATGAAAAAATAAATGGAACATTAAATATGGTTAAATGGAGGCCAATTTCAGTCTGAATATAAATATTTCAAAAGCTCAACATGAAGTGACAAATTTAACTGCAATCTGAAGCCTTAAGAAATCCCCTCCCAAGAAAAACCTTCTGATAAGCTCCTCCCTTTTATCCAACACAGAGATAAGCTCTGCTGCTGCATTTCTGGTTTTTCCCGTTTCATTTGAAAGCGTTAGTATCAATAGGATCCTTGAGCTGAGCACACAAACTGCTGCAGATCAGTAACAACTTGGTGTTTGGCTTCTTGTGAGACATATCTACAGAGGGAAAAGAAACTACAGACATTCAGTGTTGTTGAGAAGTGAAATGGCTCAAAGAGGAAATCAGATGGATTCAGGAAAATTCTCCTGTTCCGTTTGTTTGGATGTACTGAAGGATCCGGTGACTATTCCCTGTGGACACAGCTACTGCATGGACTGCATTAAAGACCACTGGGATGGACAGGATCAGATGAAGATCCCCAGCTGCCCTCAATGTAGGAAAGGTTTCATACCGAAACCTATCCTCGTGAAAAACATCATGTTATCAGAGTTGGTGGAAGATTTGAAGAAGACTGGATTTCACGCTGCTCCAGCTGATCACTGCTATGCTGGATCTGATGATGTGGCCTGTGATGTCTACACTGGGAGGAAGATGAAAGCTGTCAAGTCCTGTCTGGTCTGTTTAGTTTCTTATTGTGAGAATCACCTCAAATCTCACTATGCTGTCTCTGGACTGAAGAAACAAACTAGTGAATCCCTCCAAGAATCTTCAAGAGAATATCTGGTCTCGTCATGATGAGGTGATGAAGATCTTCTGTCATCCTGATCAGCAGTGTATCTGTTATCTCTGCACTATGGAGGAACATAAAGGCCATGAAACAGTTCCAGCTGCAGCAGAAAGAGCTGAGAAGCAGAAGGAGCTCCAGGAGAGTCGACAACAAATCCATCAGAGAATCCAGGACCAAGAGAAAGATGTGAAGCTGCTTCAACAGGAGGTGGAGGCCATCAATGTCTCTGCTGATAAAGCAGTGGAGGACAGTGAGAAGATCTTCACTGAGCTGATCCGTCTCCTCCAGAAAAGAAGCTCTGATGTGAAGCAGCAGATCAGATCCCAGCAGGAAACTGAAGTGAGTCGAGTCAAAGATGTTCAGGAGAAGCTGGAGCAGGAGATCACTGGTTCAATCAGATTGAAATTCACAAATATGGTGCTGGGGCTTGTAATGTGAAGCAATAGCCTTTCTGTGACCTTTGACCTCCAGGTGGAAGGGGTCAAAAGCAAAAACAAAAAAACTTTTGTGAATAATAACTCTAGAGCGGTATACCCTTCTGGAAACTTATTTGCTGTGACACATTCTCTAACAACTTCAACCCCCATGCTGAAACGTAAATGGGTGTTGAAGGATACAGTCAAGTTCTCATGATATTCAGAGCGGTCAGCTTCACAGATCCCAATGTTGGTTGTCAAGCTGTTGTCAACAAACATGCATAATCTGCCTCTGACACTAAGAAAACACTTTCTTTTTACAACTTTTTGTAACATGTAAGTAGTACCTCTAAACACTAGATGGTAGTAAAAGACAGAAACCAGGGTAAAGGTTTCTGAAGCTGGAACTTATTCAAAATATGAATGAAACAGCTTATCTGTAAACAGGTGCTTTGTTTTTACTGTTTTTTAATAAAAAGGGATTTACAGACACATTAACCTACTTGCTGTATCATTGTTGCCTGACTGGGTGAAGAACCAAAGTTTTAAATGATTAGAACAACTGTGGACTAAACACTTTCATTTCCAGGGAAGAAAGATCCAGTATAACCAGTTCAACCACTCAAAAACAGAGTCAGGTTCAAACAGCCCATTTCCTGGTTCTTCCCCTTAAACAATCTGAAAGACAAAGGATCAGAATATTCAGCGTCAGGTAGAGTTCAGGAGCACAGCAAATAAAAAAGACGAGGATTTGGCTGCTTCTGTTACACTTTAATTTGATTTGAAAGATTCCAGTGTTACTCGGAACTGAAATGGAGCAGCCAGGAAATCAGATGGATTCCATAACATTCTCCTGTTCCATCTGTTTGGATCAACTGAAGAATCCGGTGACTATTCCCTGCGGACACAGCTACTGCATGAACTGTATTAAACACCACTGGGATGGAGAAGATCAAAGGGGAATCTACAGCTGCCCTCAGTGCAGACAGAAATCCAAACAGAGACCTGTCTTGGTGAAAAATGTGCTGTTAGCAGAGTTGGTGGAGGATCTGAAAAAGACTGGACTCCAAGCTGCTCCAGCTGATCACTGCTATGCTGGACCTGAAGATGTGGCCTGTGACGTCTGCACTGGGAGGAAGACGAAAGCTGTCAAGTCCTGTCTGGTCTGTTTAGTTTCTTACTGTCAGACTCATATTAAACATCACTATGAGGTCCCTGCACTGAAAAAACACCAGCTTTTCAACCCCTCCAAGAAACTCCATGAGAGCCTCAGTTCTCTTCATGATGACATGATGAAGATCTTAATGAATGAATTTGAAACAGTCTCAGCTGCAGCAGAAAGAGCTGAGAAGCAGAAGGAGCTTCAGGAGAGTCGACAACAAATCCATCAGAGAATCCAGGACCAAGAGAAAGATGTGAAGCTGCTTCAACAGGAGGTGGAGGCCATCAATGTCTCTGCTGATAAAGCAGTGGAGGACAGTGAGAAGATCTTCACTGAGCTGATCCGTCTCCTCCAGGAAAGAAGCTCTGATGTGAAGCAGCAGATCAGATCCCAGCAGGAAACTGAAGTGAGTCGAGTCAAAGATGTTCAGGAGAAGCTGGAGCAGGAGATCACTGAGCTGAAGAGGAAAGACGCTGAGCTGGAGCAGCTCTCACACACAGAGGATCACAACCAGTTTCTCCTCAACTACCCCTCACTGCCAGCACTCAGTGAGTCTACACACTCATCCAGCATCAACATCCGTCCTCTGAGATACTTTGAGGACGTGACAGCAGCTGTGTCAGAGCTCAGAGATAAACTACAGGACATCCTGAGAGACTCATGGACAAACATCTCTCAGAACTTCAGTGAGGTTGATGTTCTACTGTCAGAACCAGAACCAAAGACCAGAGATGAATTCTTGAAATATTCAACAGAAATAACTCTGGATCCAAACTCAGCACACACACATCTGTTATTAACTGAGGGGAACAAAAAAGTAACAATAATGAAACAACAACAATCTTTCTCTCATCATCCTGACAGATTTACATTTTATGATCAAGTTTTGAGCATCCAGAGTCTGACTGGACGTTGTTACTGGGAGGTGGAGTGGAGAGCTGAAGCAATCCATGTTGCTGTTTCCTACAAGGACATCAGCAGAGACGGGACTTCAGATGAATGTGTGTTTGGATTCAATGACAAATCTTGGGTGTTAAGTTGTTACACAAAGGGTTATACATCTTTACACAACAGAGTTAAAACTCCAGTACCAGGTCCAGTTTCCTCCAGAATAGGAGTGTACCTGGACCACAGAGCAGGTATTCTGTCTTTCTACAACGTCTCTGGAACCATGACTCTCCACCACAGAGTCCAGACCAGATTCACTCAGCCTCTGTATGCTGGGGTCCGACTTTTTGATCTGGGAGACTGTGCAGAGTTCAAAATAGCCGAGTAGAAGAGCAACTCAACGAATCGCAACAAAATACTTAGCTATGATACAGAATGAAAGATAACTTTCAATAGGTTATGTACATTTTCATTTACTTTTAAACAGTAGAAAAGAGAAAAACTTCAACAATATTTCTGCTTTGAAATATTCACATCTGCTCCTATGTCAGTGTTAATGTAGATTTTGAAATGTGTGTAAAAATTAATTGTTCTTAAATAGGCTACATGAATTATATAAAATACTATGTCTTACTCAAATATTCTTGTTCAAATTTAACAGGTTAGAATTTATGATTCATATTTTCAGTATGTCAAATATTTTTTCTTATTTCCTCCAATGTGTACAAATGATTTGAAGACGTTTTTCATTTTAGTAAGTTTATACTTTAATCAAATATTTTCTTGTTGCTTTATACTTTTCCAACTGTAATGCTAATAAAAGTCTCCACAGAAAGTAATGAGTCTCCACCTGGTTTACAAGGCATCTACCTGCTAAAGTACAGACACCACTTCAACATTTCACATTACAACCAGCTGTAAAATTAGCATGTTAGTTATTGCAGATAAAAATTGTCATGTAAAGTTAGATAGCATGCTAGCTTTAGCTAATAAATTAGCTATAGCTAGTAACAGAATGTTAGCTAAAGGAGGCTAATGCAGCCATTAACTTCTTACCTTTTCTTTAACATAGAAGGCTCTCCTAGACCAGTTCTGGTTCTGGTTTATTGCCTTTATGAGTTTTCCTGTTTGCTGCCACTACATATATGCTCAGAGAGATTTCTGCAAAGCCAGTAGCACAATGCAACCAACAGTCTGGTTGCTAAATGCTCATTAATGAGTAGTTATTGCTGCAAGTCAGTGGCTTGATGTAATCTGTTGGGTTTCCTTAGAAAGAAAAGTTTTTAACCAATTTTACTAGTAAGTTGAAGTTGACTGGTTGGATGGACTTTTTATGTGTTATTTAGTAAGAGCAATGCTGTATAAAAATAAATATACAGAAAATGGTCAACTGGAGACCAAAGTCTGAAGTAAAATGTTTAAAACGCAAGAAATGACGTGAGAAATGCAGCAGCAGTCTGAAGTCTTTGCAGATAATTTTCCCCTCCCAACTGCAGCTCCGGTTAAACTCCTCCCTTGTGTTCAACACCGAGTTCAGCTCTGCTGCTGCATTTCCTAGTTCTTTTGGGTCACTCCTCTGAAAGCTTTAAAATCAGTAGAATCACTGAGTTTATCGCACAAACTGGAGTTTAACTGCTTATAGGACATATCAGGAAGAAAAACCTGAGACATTCAGAGTTAGTGAGAAGGGAAAAACTCAGAGAGGAATCAGATCTGTTTGGATCTACTGAAGGATCTGGTGACTATTACCTGTGAACACAATTACCGCATTAACTTTAATAATAATAATAACAACAATAATAATAATAATCAATTTTATTGATAATGCACTTCATATTTACTGAAATCTTCAGTAAATATGTTCAACAATCAAATGCAAATAAAAATGCAAGTATAATAAAATATAACAGGAACCTTACAGATTAAGTATTAAAACAGGATGTTTTGTTTAAAGGGAGAACATGGAAAAACACTTTATACAAAAAAAAAACAGTGTATTTCAGTTGAGGTACAGGGCAGGAAACAGCCCAGTTGATTATGTTGTGGGTGCAAATCCTGGGAATATGAAGAAGGTTCATGTTAGAGGAATGGAGAGTGAATGATGACATTCAAGAGTGAGGAGACCTTTTAAAGAGTAACTAAATTAAAATTAACATTTTTTGCAGAGAAGCTGTATAAATTGGGCCTTAAGTTGACTATTTTTGTTATTGTGCAAATTGTACTCTTATCATTGCAACTTGTTTAATTCTGCAAGTTTGCCAAAAAACATCTCAGTGCTGCCCTCTTTGGTTGAACAGTTGCTACTGCAGTTAAATTTTCCTGTTGGTTACAAACAGTACAGCTTGGTTGATGTCTGTCACACAGCACTGCATTTGGTTATTAAGCCATCTAACTAACCATCTAACTTGCACCAACTGCTTCAGGTTTCTCCTAACCCTAAACCTGCCATCGTCATGATGAGGTGATGAAGATCCTCCGTCGTACTGATCATCAGTGTATCTGTTATCTCTGCACTATGGCTGAACTTAAAGGTCATGAACCAGTCCCAGCTACAGCAGAACCAGACCCCAGAATATCTAAGGAAATGTTTGAAAATGAAAAATTTATCATCAACCAAAGTACAGAAAAAATATCTGTTTACATCTGTGGGGGTGGGTGCATTTACATCCGAAACAAAAACCTTTGTTTACATCCTAAACAAAAACTTTTGTTTTGGATGTAAACAAAGTACTTTACATCCTAAAATACAAAAGCCTACTTTTGTTTATTTGCTGGCTGGTGATTTTCCCATAAGCTAAATGTAACTTTAGCTTATGGGAAGCTAAAGTTACATTTGACTAGATGACTAAATAAAGATAACAAAAATAAACAGACTTTCAAACAGCAAAGTGTCACTGAAATGTTTCTCAAAAAGACCAGAAACGAAGCAAATATTGTCGCTTCACCTACTACTGCTTAGGAACTGACCGTCACTTGGCATATAGAAAACGCAATGCTGCATTTTCTATATGCCAAGTGCATCCCACGCATGTGTCCTGTATTTATGTGGGTCAGGTGCATCGTGTTGGTTTTGTGCACCACACGCATGATGTGCTTTGGGGAATGTGGTTGCGTTCACGTTGATCAGGTGCGCTGGCGGCTTTTGTTCGTGTCCTCCCATAATATCCTGCAGGCTTCTCTGGCCTCACACACTCTTCCTCTGTTTCTCTTTCATCGCCACTCATAATGTCACTTTGGTCTTGAGCTTGTTATCCTTTTCATCACGCAGAGGTCCAGACTTTTGAAACCCACTGAAAAAAACCATATATTAACTGCATCCTTCTGGTCAAAAAGGGAGAAAATCGTAGCGACTGAAAACTACAGTTTTATGTTTCTTTACTAGTGGATTTCTAGAACAGTCTAGAATTTATTTATTGTGTATAATTTCCTAAATGTTCTGTCTATAATCTTTGCTTAACTGCCTCATTTGTAATTTGACCTTGCAATGGATTCTCTGTCTCGGATAATTTCATTCTACTCTGCAAATAAAAATCTTATAAATTGTTTCTTAGTGACCTAATGGGTTGAAGAACTCATATTTATTTCTTTAATTAAAATAGAAAAGGGAGAGCCTTAAGATAAGCCCATAATCAAATTAAAGTTGAAGTTTATATGTTTGTGTTTCCTATAGAAAACCAACAAGTTTAGCAGGTTAAAAACATCATGACACGTATTTCAAGCATGAAATCTGTGTTGTTTGCCTTCTTCAGGCAACACAGATAAAAGTGTCCAAAACCTTTTCAATACTTCATTAGATCAGACCCCAAGTTACATAAAGAAATGAGGTAAATACTGTATGTTTAACAGTCAAGTATTAAGATTGAAGATGAAGTTGGCACCAGTGTATGCTAATGCTGCAGATTTAAAATGATCTTTCACCTGGATTGAAATATGGCATGACACCACTCCCATTTTGAAAAAAAGGCAGTTTAACAGTTTATTTCCTGGTTCTTTCATTTAAACCTCAGACACAGTCCAACCGACTGCATTGTGAAGTTGAGGAGTCGACAAATCAACCTGCTGAAGTTCAGTGAGAAAGACACAAATTCTGGTTTGGTTTATTTTGCAGCACATCTATTTGCAAAAAAGGAAAGGATTACTACCGACGTACAAAGGTGAAATGGCACAGAGACGAAATCAGACAGCGTCAGCTAAATACTCCTGTTCCATCTGTTTGGATCTACTGAAGGATCCGGTGACTATTCCTTGTGGACACAGCTACTGTATGAACTGTATTAAACACCACTGGGATGGAGAAGATCAAAGGAAAATTCACAGCTGCCCTAAGTGCAGGAAAGAGTTCATACCAAGGCCTGTCCTGGAGAAAAACATCATGTTAGCTGATTTGGTGGAGGATCTGAAGAAGACTGGACTCCACGCTGCTCCAGCTGATCACTGCTATGCTGGACCTAAAGATGTGGCCTGTGATGGTTGCACTGAGAGGAAGATGAAAGCTGTCAAATCCTGTCTGGTCTGTTTGGTTTCTTATTGCCAAAAGCACCTTCAACCTCATTATGAATCACCTACATTTAAAAAACATAATCTGGTTGAAGCATCTACTAAACTTATGCAGAACATCTGTTCTCGTCATGATGAGGTGATGAAGATCTTCTGTCGTACTGATCAGCAGTGTATCTGTTATCTCAGCACTATGGATGAACATAAAGGACATGACACAGTCCCAGCTGCAACAGAAAGAGCTGAGAAGCAGAAGGAGCTCCAGGAGAGTCGACAACAAATCCATCAGAGAATCCAGGACCAAGAGAAAGATGTGAAGCTGCTTCAACAGGAGGTGGAGGCCATCAATGTCTCTGCTGATAAAGCAGTGGAGGACAGTGAGAAGATCTTCACTGAGCTGATCCGTCTCCTCCAGGAAAGAAGCTCTGATGTGAAGCAGCAGATCAGATCCCAGCAGGAAACTGAAGTGAGTCGAGTCAAAGATGTTCAGGAGAAGCTGGAGCAGGAGATCACTGAGCTGAAGAGGAAAGACGCTGAGCTGGAGCAGCTCTCACACACAGAGGATCACAACCAGTTTCTCCTCAACTACCCCTCACTGCCAGCACTCAGTGAGTCTACACACTCATCCAGCATCAACATCCGTCCTCTGAGACACTTTGAGGACGTGACACCAGCTGTGTCAGAGCTCAGAGACATAATGCAGGACGTCCTGAGAGACACATGGACAAACATTTTACTGAAGGTCACTAAAGTGGATGTTATACTGTCAGAACCAGAACCAAAGAGCAGAGCTGAATTCTTAAAATATTCACAAAAAGTCACTCTGGATCCAAACACAGCACACAGGAAGCTGTTTTTATCAGATGGAAATAGAAAAGTAACATCAAAACTTCCCTCATCTTCTGTATTGCGGTATCATTTCAGTGATCCAGACAGATTCACTGATTATAATCAGGTTCTGAGTAGAGAGAGTCTGACTGGACATTGTTATTGGGAGGTGGAGAGGAGAGGAGGAAGAGTTGCTGTAGCAGTTTCATACAAGAACATCAGCAGAGAAGGAAGGTCAGATAAGTGTGCATTTGGATTTAATAACAAATCTTGGGCATTATCTTGCAACAGAAACATTTACACTTTTTATCACAACAACATTGAAACTCCAGTATCAGGTCCAGTTTCCTCCAGAATAGGAGTGTACCTGGATCACAGAGCAGATATTCTGTCCTTCTACAGCATCTCTAAAACCATGACTCTCCTCCACAGAGTCCAAACCAGATTCACTCAGCCTCTACATGCTGGGATACGGCTGTTTGATGAGGCAGATTTTGCTGAGTTCATTAAAGTCAAATAGAGTCAGAACAGCATAAATGAACCAGTGACATACTCACACCTAGGGACTGCGGGAGGAAGCCGGAGTACCCAAAGACAACTCACGCATGCACAGGTAGAACATGCAAAATCCATGCAGAAAGACCCTGGGGCGGGAATTGAACCCAGGACCTTCTTGCTGCAAGACAACAATGCTACCAACTGCACCACAGTGCAGCCCACATGATAAAACTAAACACAGAAAATATCCAACGTTGAACTGGGCGGAGATTTTAGCAAGACAGGACACATAACTCTGAAGGAAAGCTCATTAATGCAAGAGTAACAGAGAGAAAACTGGTTTTACACGTCATAATTATATAACTTCTTTCCCCATGCAACCTTCAAGAAAATTAATCATAATATCAAAGTGGTTCTAAATACTGAAATGCATTTTACTGCATTTGAATCTATCTGAATGGATTGATTATGTAGTTCTAAGTCTGTTTGTCTTTTAAAAAGTACCTTAAAACATTTGTTGTAAGTTTCCCCAATTATAAAGCAATGAATAAAATGAAATTAAAAGGATGAATGTGACCTAGTGATTTTAAGGCAGCAGGTATGTAATTTTCCATCAATTTTCCTCTTCATTACCACTACCTTATCATGGAGTTCACTCTGCAACAACAACCTCTGTCCTCCAAAGTACTAATAACAGCAATAAAAGCCACTCCCACCTGTCAGTTAAACAGAAGGGAGTGGCTGATAGCAGCTCCAGCAAAGGTACGTGTGACATGTTCATTTCCCTAAAGGAAGAGTCACACAGTATTACTGAAACTCTGCAGCAGAAAGATCAGATGGATTCTGCTAAATTAACTTGTTGTATTTGTTTGGATCTCCTGAAGAGTCCGGCGACTATCCCCTGTGGACACAGCTACTGTATGAACTGCATCAAATCTTGCTGGGATCGGGAAGATCAAAAAGGAGTCTACAGCTGCCCTCAGTGCAGGAAAAAGTTCACAATGAGGCCTGGCCTGGTGAAAAACATTGTGTTAGCAGAGTTGGTGGAGGATCTTAAGAAGACTGGACTACAAGCGGCTCCGGCTGATCACTACTATGCTGGACCTGAAGATGTGACCTGTGATGTCTGCAGTGGGAGGAAGATGAAAGCTGTAAAGTCCTGTCTGGTCTGCTTAGCCTCGTTTTGTGAGAAACACATCCAACCTCATTATGAGTCTTTTACTTTTAGTAAACATAAACTTGTTGAAGTTTCAGCAAAGCCCCAGCAGAACTTCAGCTCTCGTCATGATGAGGTGAGGAAGATTTTATTTGATAAATATAAAAGAGATCCAAATGCAGCAGAAAGGACAGAGAAGCCAGAGTTTGAAGTAATGCGACAACAACTCAAGCAGAGACTTCAGAACCGAGAGAAAGATGTGAAACTGCTTCCGCAGAAGATGAGAGGCATCAGCGTCTCTGATGATAAAGCAGAGGAGGACAGTGAGGCGTCACTTCCCTCCTCGGACAAAAAGAGGGTGAAGAGCAGACCTTTATCAGTGCCGTTACCTCCTGGTCCAGACCCAGTCCCAGTTGGTGGTGTAGCTCCAAACATGAAGAAACTGATCAAAATCTTCAACAAAGACAAACCAGCACCTGTTCCCACCTCCACTCCAACAAAGATTTGTGGGAAATGTGGCAAGGATTTGTCCAGCACTCAGCCAGCTTTGAAGGCAATGGGCAAAGCCTTCCACCCCAGCTGTTTCTGCTGCATGAGCTGTCACCGCCCCTTGCAGGGCATGCAGTTTTATGACAAGGAAGGCTCACCAGAATGTAAACGTTGCTATGTGACTTCCCTGGCTTCCTGCTCTCAATGTGGAGAGAAAATTACTGACCATATCCTGAAGGCCATGGGAAAGTGCTTCCATGTCCGATGCTTCCTGTGCAGCACCTGCTCCTGCACACTGGATGGACTCCCATTTATTGCAGGTGAAGACAACAAGCCCTACTGCATACAGGATTACCACAAGCATTTCTCTCCTCAGTGTGAAGCCTGTAAAGAACCCATTGTTCCGGCTCAGGGCAGTGAGGAAAGGGTAAAACTGGTGGCTCTGGGAAAGAACTACCACATCGAGTGTTACCAATGTGAGGACTGTGCTCGTCCATTTTCATCTGAAGAAGATAAATATCAAGGTTATCCTCTGGACGGCAGGTTTCTGTGTATTAAGTGTCACACTAAGAGAACCAGGAAGTGATTGGCTGATGCAGGATCTTTGGGTTGGACTAAATTTAAAAGCATCTGTATTCATTGAATTCCTAATTTCCCTTCACAATTATTTTTGATAACTTCATACAAGTTCTGCACTGAATTAATACATGTTTGTTGCAGATCTCATATAAGTCTTCCAACCAAGTTTGTTGTTAAAAATACATCATGTTTTAATGCACTTAGTAGATTGTTGAATACAAATACTTGTTTTCAAAAACACATAGTATAATTCAACAATATGTGTTCAGATGAGGCTCATTTGTCTCATTAAAAGTACCATTTTGACAATAATCTTTAATTGGGTGTTAGACGTACTTTTCATTAAGTCCATATTTCTGTATTAGAATGTTTGTTTTGCCTGATATAATATTCTAATCTTAAATGTCATGTTTTTTGTTAGCTGTAAGCATAAAATCATCATGATCATTAAAAATCGAGGCTTGAAAAAATCATTCTGTGAGTAATTAACAACAACAGTTAGAGAACTGAAAATTATACTAAGAGTATTGCAGCATATTTTTGTTGGTCGTCAAAAAGACCAACTAGATGAATATACGGGTTCTGGTACTTAGAGTGACAAAATAATGAAGTAAAAATAAACTTGAATATAAAATACATATTTCAGCAGAAGAAGCTGACATCCAAATATGAGTTTTACACAACATAAAATCCTTTAAACCAAGACAGCAGCAGCAGGTGGTGTAGACAAGCTAAAGCAGTGCAATGTACAGTACTTCCAGTAGAAATGCCTTTTACTTGATCTGTAACATTAACACACACAAATGATTTTGTAAGATAAATACAACAAAGCCTGAAAACTGACTGAATACTTCTGGAGATAGCAGGTGAAAGTGAGATAAATGTATGTTTCTACTGTAAACTTAAACTTGACTTTGACCTGTCGTAAAGCAAACAGAGAGAACCACTCCCTTCTCTGCAACACAAAGTTCAGATCTGACAGTCTGACAAGTTATTTCCTGGTTCCTCCCATTTAAAGGTGAGGGCTTGGTACAATTGCTGTACTGTAAAGAGCAGGAACTGACAACTGGTGAGTACGCAGATCAGCGAAGAATAAACATGGATTCATCTAAATACTCTTGCTCCATCTGTTTGGATCTACTGAAGGATCCGGTGACTATTCCTTGTGGACACAGTTACTGCATGAACTGTATTAAATGCCACTGGGATGGAGAAGATCAGAGAAAAATCAATAGCTGCCCTCAGTGCAGGAAAGAGTTCATACCAAGGCCTGTCCTGGAGAAAAACATCATGCTGTCAGAATTGGTGGAGGATCTGAAGAAGACTGGACTCCAAACTGCACCAGCTGTCTACTGCTATGCTGGACCTGAAGATGTGGCCTGTGATTTCTGCACTGGGAGGAAGATGAAAGCTGTCAAATCCTGTCTGGTCTGTATGGCTTCTTATTGCCAAAATCACCTTCAATCTCACTATGAATCACCTACGTTTAAAAAACATAATCTGGTTGAAGCTTCTACTAAACTTCTGCAGAACATCTGTTCTCGTCATGATGAGGTGATGAAGATCTTCTGTCGTACTGATCAGCAGTGTATCTGTTATCTCTGCACTATGGATGAACATAAAGACCATGAAACAGTTTCAGCTGCAGCAGAAAGAGCTAAGAAGCAGAAGGAGCTCCAGGAGAGTCGACAACAAATCCATCAGAGAATCCAGGACCAAGAGAAAGATGTGAAGCTGCTTCAACAGGAGGTGGAGGCCATCACTGTCTGTGCTGATAAAGCAGTGGAGGACAGTGAGAAGATCTTCACTGAGATGATCCGTCTCCTCCAGGAAAGAAGCTCTGATGTGAAGCAGCAGATCAGATCCCAGCAGGAAACTGAACTGAGTCGAGTCAAAGATGTTCAGGAGAAGCTGGAGCAGGAGATCACTGAGCTGAAGAGGAAAGACGCTGAGCTGGAGCAGCTCTCACACACAGAGGATCACAACCAGTTTCTCCTCAACTACCCCTCACTGCCAGCACTCAGTGAGTCTACACACTCATCCAGCATCAACATCCGTCCTCTGAGACACTTTGAGGACGTGGCACCAGCTGTGTCAGAGCTCAGAGACAAACTACAGGACGTCCTGAGAGACACATGGACAAACATCTTACTGGCAATCACTACAGTTGAGGTTTTGTTGTCAGAACCAGAACCAAAGACCAGAGCTGGTTTCCTGATATATTCACAAGAAATAACTTTGGATCCAAATACAGCACATCAAAGTTTGGCACTGCTTCAGAGAAACAGAAAAGTATCATTAAGGCATCAGCCTTATCCTGATCATCCAGAAAGATTCACTGGCTGGTCTCAGGTCCTGAGCAGAGAGAGTCTGACTGGACGTTGTTACTGGGAGGTGGAGTGGAGTCAGGGAGGAGTTGAAGTAGCAGTTTCATACAAGAATATCAGCAGAACAGGAAGATTAGATGAATCTAAGCTTGGATTTAATGACAAATCTTGGGCACTACGTTGTGGCAGTGAATGTTGCACATTCTGGCACAACAAAGTAAGTACTTCCATTAAAAGTCCAGTTTCCTCCAGAGTAGGAGTGTACCTGGATCACAGAGCAGGTATTCTGTGTTTCTACAGCGTCTCTGAAACCATGACTCTCCTCCACAGAGTCCAGACCAGATTCACTCAGCCTCTATATGCTGGGGTTTGGCTGTTTAATCAAGGAACTGCTGAGTTTATCACGGTTAAATAGAGTAACTGAACATACATAATAAAACTTTTTTCTAGTCAAACTAACAGCTCAAAACAGTTTAACACTAAGTATCCATGCACCCAAAGTCACACTGAGAAGCTATAATTAAATCCACAATTTTTCTAAGTTACCTTTAGCTCCAACATGATATCTGTTCTAGTCCTGATGATACGATGACAGGGCAATGCAGTTAATATTCATGAATTTCATATAAAGATCATTACACAAAAATGTTAAAATGTAAAAACACTTAAGGACATTCTAATTGTCATTTTTAATTGACTGGACTATGCAGACACTTAAGGCAAAAATATATACACTTTTATCTGTAAATTTGGAGTCAGAACAATGAGGGCAGGAGTTGTGTAAATGTTCATTTTTTTGTCTGTCATGTCACTGATTCTTAAGTACACAAATTGAATTCTATCTTTTCCACAAAAAGCACGTCAGTATCCTTTTTACCAAACACAAATGCAAGTCAGTGAATGCAACTGGTCTGCTGATGTGGGTTAAAACTTCCAGATTCATAAGCCACAATGTGTTTTTGACACGCTGCACTTTTGAACCATTAGTCTCACACACAGGTGGTGCAGGTAAATCCCCAGCCTCTGTTGTGCTGGATATTTACTTAAAGGAGGAAAAGGAGTTTTATCTTTTCACTTTTGCCAAATACATGCTCATCATGAAGGATTGCTTAAAAAATCACGTCAGCTGCCTTAATTAACTGAAATTAACTGCAATGTTTGTAACTGGATCTGTTTGTAAGATTGGACCGAATATGAATCGGAATCTGTTTTGTAACTTGCCTTAAGATTTGTTGTGAATCGGTGCTATTTTATTAAACTGAATTAAATTGACTGATGTGTGTAGAGTGTGAAGGAAACATAGCCTATATGGGTGCCATTTATTTCTGCTGTACTAGATGATGTCAAGATAATATAGCCAAACATTGAGATGATATGAGGGTTTATTAATATATTTTCTTGAGAAAGTATTTAAAAGTTACAATGAGATTATGCTTCCTGCTGTTTCCAGGAAATGTTTTAAAAAGCAGTATGCATTTATCTCTCACCGCTGCCTTTTTTATTGATTAAATAAACTTCTAAATACTAGCTTATGGATAAAACTACAGGTCCTAATTTAAATACAAAATTTTTATTTTAGAGACAAAATTCAGAGTAAATTAAATTTTGGTAGTACACTAATTTCAAAGATTATTTAAATAGATTTCATTGAACTGCAGTTGTGTTCTGGAGCAGCAGGCTTGCTATTCTCTCCTTTTTAACAACATGCAAACACAGGTTATTATTGCATTAATGTGGCCAGCCTTTGATCCCAAATAAACTCTTAATTTAGTAAATAAGGAGGCCATTTCCAGATACACGTTTTGTAGAGTAAAACAGTCCTGGGACATGAAGGCAACCAGCTTATTGTGTTATGTCTGAAGTGCTGCAACAGGACAGGTGGAAACAGAAAAAGACAAATTGACAGCTAGTGCTAAAACTGGCAGGATGGATATTGTAAAAACTATATTTGCCAATGCAAACAGTAATTTTTCTCTGTCTGTCTCTGACGCCTGCCCCTTTCTCAGCACTGCTTCTTGTTTGTGACTCACCCTGACTGAGTCTAGCTGAGCAACTTGTCATGCTGCAGCAAGCGAAACCAGAGAAAGGGGAAGGACTTGGAGTTGTCTTACAGATAAGCATAAAATTTGATGCAAGTAGTTAAGAGGTGTTTTAACTACTGTGGTAACAGCAATAATAATTAATTTAAGCATCTTTTCAAAGGAAAAAAGATTATCACAGGGAAATCCCTCAGACAAATCCATGGCACAGACAAGGGGTAAGTCCAGACACATCTCTGCAAAAGGCGGTTGATGTTTGCTAAAACCTGAATCCAGGGCGACACCAAGATGTGTAACTTATTGCTTACCACGTGGTTTCGGATCTCTGAGGTTTGGAAGAGGGGTGTGTAATTATTAAAACTGATTGTGCAACAAAAATCTGGCTTAGACTATAAATAACTATACATAATTGCATAGGAAAATTATTAACATATTTTCTAAATCCCAACTAGATTTCCAGCTAATTTTATTTCAGAAATATTAAATACTTAAAGACTATTAAATTTAGCAAAAAGTTATCTACTTTTTCCAAGAACACAGATGAGAATTTAAAAACTCACGCTTCTTTCTGTGAGTTTATAGCTCTGAGGTCTGACTCAGAGAGGCAAACGTTTGATATGAGGAAACTGAAACTTGGGCAACCGTGTTGATGGAAGCTGACAAGGCAAAGTGAGGAAATCTGATGGATTCTGCAAAATGATCTTCTATTTAAGTGGATCCTTATGTTCCCTTAATACATTATCCATGATCCCAGGAACTGAAGCAGAGACATAGTTTCTGTTAGGAGAATCTATAATTCAAAGTTTCCTTCAGCAAAATTATGAATAAGCCAGGAAAAGCTTATTCTTTAAGCTGGAAAGCAGAAACTAGCTGCATTTCCATTACAAATGTGTACAAATCTTTGTCTGTATTTTGCTAATGTCAAAAAAATATATATTATTTTATTCCATTAAATAAGAAATACATTAAAATCAAACGTGAATAAGCTAGTTCCCACGATAAGTCATTAAAAATCATGGCAGTGCTGGATGTAAACAGTTACATCCCATATATTCATAATTCAGTCATGGTGCTAGTGTTCATCATCTATCAGCTATTAGAGAAGAGATTATTAGAGAAGTTAAGTGTAATTTTTAAGAGGCATTTTGGAGAAATTGTAATCAGCAATTTTACAGAAGAGCTGTGGATTCAGAATGACAACAAAAAAAAAAACAGGAACTGATGACTTGCATGAGACTCAGAAGTGAAGTATGAAGAAGTAAGAATAAGAAATACAGCAGCAGTCTAACGTGTTTGTAGATCCTCTGCCCCTCCCAACAATGGCTGTTATGTTATTCCTTCTATTAAACACACAGTTCAGCTCTGCTGCTACATTTCCTGGTTCCTCCCAATTCACATTTGACAGCTTTATGACTGGTAGGATCACTGAGCTGAACAACTGCTGCTGATCAGTAAGTAACAAACTGGTGTTTGGCTTCTTGAGACACTACTACAGAATCAATAGAAACTTGAGAGATTCAGTGTTTTTGAGAAGCAAAATGGCTCAGAGAGGAAATCAGATGTATTCAGAAAAAGTTTATTGCTCCATCTGTCTAAATATACTCGATTTAAACAGATGTAATCGATTCCTATTCCACTTGGACACAGCTACTGTGACTTGTGTTTAAGACTTTTGGGGACAAGAAGATCAGAGGAGAGTCCCCCGCTGCTCTCATTGTAGGAACAGTTTCATACTGACAGAGTTCAGACCATATTCACTCAGTCTCCACATGCTGCAGTTTGAGAATTAGCACATGAAACCACTGCTGAGTTAACTAAATACAGATAGGGAACACAAAAGTTGCAGATGCAGGTTGAGTCTGACGGGATAGATATTTGTTTCAAATGATTCATATGATTTCAGGCACTAACCTTATCCTTGTTTAGTTTTTTTGTTGTTGTTTTAAAAACATGCACAACCTTTGGGAATTACAATTAATGCAATCAAAAGACGTATCTGAGCTAGAATAATATGGTGTTTTACACAATCCGGGGCAGAACTATAGTTCCAGCCAAATGTTGATGAGAGCTGTACCATTACTCACTTCTTCAATTTGTGCCCATTCTTCCGAGAAAACCGGGCTGGTCATTCCAGTCCAAAGGTTGATGCATGTGCTGCTGGCGCTGCTCAAGATCATGCAGCTCTGGGATAGATGTCATGTCTACTGGTACACTGGTGGTTAAGACATTGTTTGGAGTTTGCAAGGTTTGTCCATTGGGTAATCAATGAGTTCAGTCCGTCATTTATCAAATTGCTTGTGTACAATACACTCCGTTGAGAGGCTTGCACAACATCTTAAGTGGTTGTGAAAGATGGGGAGGAATCACATGGGATACATATGAAGACTGATCCGGCCAGGGCAGACAGGAAGGGAACCAGTTAAAGTCACAATCATAGAGAAGAAACCTTGGGAATCAGTGAGTAAAAAAAAAGGGAGAATAATTGGATCCTTTATACATCTCGGTTATAACCTGGAGGAAGGTGCTAGACATCAGTCCAACCCTAACCAGTTTAGCAGGTTAAAGACGTTACTCAAGGTAAACATGAAATTTTCTTCTTGTTTTGATTTCTCATACATCACAGATAAAACTGTCCAAGACCTTTAAAATACTTAATCAGATTACTGCTTAAAAAGTTACTCACGGAGGATTTATAGAGTCATACGTTCAACAGAGAAGTCTTAAGATTAGCGCCGCTGTACAGTGGCACTAAACAGCTCTTTAATAACACATGCAGTGATAACCACTCCAATTGTTTCAAACACTGACAGCCTAACAGTTTATTTCTTGGTTCTTTTATTCTCAGATCAGACAAATTCAGAATCACTGTTGAATCAAGATCAAGAACCGACAAGTTAACCTGCTGCAAATCAGTGAGTAAAGAAGAAAGAAAAATCCTTATTTGGCTTGTTGATAAACAAGGAGAAAGAACTATAGACATTCAAAAGTGAAATGGCACAGCAAGGAAATCTCATGGAATCAGCAAAATACTCTTGTTCGATCTGTTTGGATCTACTGAAGGATCCAGTGACTGTGCCCTGTGGACACAGTTACTGTATGAACTGCATTAAAGACCACTGGGATGGAGAAGATGAGAGGAGAAACCACAGCTGCCCTCAGTGTAGAGAGACTTTCATACCAAGGCCTATCTTAAAGAAAAACTTCATGTTAGCAGAGTTGGTGGAGGATCTGAAGAAGACTGGACTTCAAGCTGCTCCAGCTGATCACTGCTATGCTGGACCTGAAGATGTGGCCTGTGATGTCTGCACTGGGAGGAAATTTAAAGCTGTCAAATCCTGTCTGGTATGTTTGGTGTCTTATTGTCAGAGTCATGTCCAACCTCACTATGAGGTACCTACACTACAGAAACACAAACTGGGGGATCCCTCCAAGAAACTTCAGGACAACATCTGCCCACATCACGAGGAGGTAATGAGGATCTTCTGCCGCACAGATCAGCAGTGTATCTGTTATCTCTGCTTAATGGATGAACATAAAGACCATGAAACAGTACCAGCTGCAGCAGAAAGAGCTGAGAAGCAGAAGGAGCTTCAGGAGAGTCGACAACAAATCCATCAGAGAATCCAGGACCAAGAGAAAGATGTGAAGCTGCTTCAACAGGAGGTGGAGGCCATCAATGTCTCTGCTGATAAAGCAGTGGAGGACAGTGAGAAGATCTTCACTGAGATGATCCGTCTCCTCCAGAAAAGAAGCTCTGATGTGAAGCAGCAGATCAGATCCCAGCAGGAAACTGAAGTGAGTCGAGTCAAAGATGTTCAGGAGAAGCTGGAGCAGGAGATCACTGAGCTGAAGAGGAAAGACGCTGAGCTGGAGCAGCTCTCACACACAGAGGATCACAACCAGTTTCTCCTCAACTACCCCTCACTGCCAGCACTCAGTGAGTCTACACACTCATCCAGCATCAACATCCGTCCTCTGAGACACTTTGAGGACGTGACAGCAGCTGTGTCAGAGATTACATATTTACTGGAGGACATTCTGAAAGACACATGGACAAACATCTCACTGACTATCACTGAAGTGGATGTTTTGCTCTCAGAACCAGAACCAAAGACCAAAGCTGGATTCTTAAAATATTCACAAGAAATCACTCTGGATCCAAACACAGCAAACAGATTTCTGTTATTATCTGAGGCGAACAAAAAAGTCACAGCAATGAAAGAAGAACAGTCATATCCTGATCATCCAGGCAGATTCACAGATTCATTTCAGGTTCTGAGCAAAGAGAGTCTGACTGGACGTTGTTACTGGGAGGTGGAGTGGAGAGAAGGAGGAGTTAATGTAGCCGTTTCATACAAGAACATCAGCAGAGGAGGTTCAAATGAATGTTTATTTGGAGTCAATGACAAATCTTGGTCATTTAGTTGTGACACAGACAGTTACACATTTTTGCACAACAGAGTTCAAACTCCAGTATCAGGTCCAGTTTCCTCCAGAATAGGAGTGTACCTGGATCACAGAGCAGGTATTCTGTCTTTCTACAGCGTCTCTGAAACCATGACTCTCCTCCACAGAGTCCAGACCAGATTCACTCAGCCTCTGTATGCTGGAGTCGGGCCTTTCTTTAATGGGGATTCAACCGAGTTTGTCAAACTCAAATAGTGACACTGAGACATCAGTCACTATTTTGTTGGATAAGGATCAACTTGATTGTAGAAATTAATGAAAAAAATCTGAATTGGACTTCAGAGGTTTTAAATTCAGCTGCATATGCGTATGCACAGTGATAAAAGTGGCAGGTTTGTTTTTGTGACCTTGAGTTTTGAAAGGTGCCCTCAAATAAAATGTATTATTTTCTGCCTTTTTAAAGTTTGATTTTGAATCAGTAGATATGATAGGAATTAATTCTCATAAATTGTCAGGAAAAACTCAAGCTCATAAAGTAACAAAACAAAAGCAATATATTTGTCCATGTGTTTAGGTGTGGAAACATTACTGTACTTAACAAAACTGATACCTTCAATATATGCTGGTTCAATATTTTCACAGAATCATGACTATTATGTTTTTCTATTATTTTGTTCTGTTCATTGGTGATCATTTCATGTCTCTTGTAATTATAGCTACTGACTGCTGCAAATGATCAAACACATTTACCATTCTATAAGACTTTGAACAATTGTTTTAATGAATCCATGTGCTCATGAATACATGCAGAGAACCATTAAGAATATTCTGAGTATTTATAAAATGTGATCATTCTGATTTCAATAACTGATGGAAAGCTAATCTTGAATAAAGATGGTTGAGACAATTCGTAGGTTTGTTGGGTTTATTTCTCGCTGCACAGCCTCAGCTTCACTCAGTCACATACACACACTCAAGCATGATAACTCATCCTTGCACAACATACTTCCCCTAATACACACTAATACAAAATCTTTTGAAAAGTTATACCATCTCTGTACCAAGAGCAGAAAAACTTTGTTGAAGGACCACAACCTCACACCTTCCAGTTCCTCCATTGGTGAGTTACACAACATTTCTTTCAGTTGCTTAAAGGTCCCACTAAGATACATGTAAACTGCTAAGCTATCTGCACACACACACAAGGAGTGGAAAGTTGTCCAAAGTGTGAACATATTTTTCTGTCAACTTCACTTCTGCTGAATACCAACAAAATGTGGTAATTCACCAAAACATATCAAAGACGTGGAAATGAAAGAACATTAGCAATGCGAAGGGTGTTTTACAGCGAGGTATCTGGTACTGGTACTGGTACAAAACCAGTATATCACTTTAAAGATGTCAGTACTTAAATTTTTAGCCTGACAAAAGTTTTTTTCCCCCCTTTTGTTTCCTTAAAGATCACAGAAAAAAGGCATTGACTGACTGATTTAAGAGTACAAACATATTGTATATGAACAGAGAACTATAGAATAAAATCTGGAATTACAGATTAAGGTAGCACCAATCTATGCTGACACTGTAGATTGAGTTTCTCATAATCTCTAAAGATTAAATGAAATAGTTTGAGAACATATTTCTGGTTCCTTCCCTTCGAACATAATAAGTGTGATGTAAAGTGAAAGACCTGAAACGTCTTTCAGCTCTTTCTCTTTATTCAAGGTCTACATCAATGTGAGCTGCTTTCGTCATGTCAGATGAAGTAGGAGATAACTTTAGGAGATAACTTTAGGAGATAACTTTTATTTAGTGAGTGGAGCCAAAGACTGGGTGAATTTAAGAGAAAAGGAAGCTGGGTTTTGTTTTCTATGGGATACACCTGTTTGCCTAGAAAATCCAAGTTTTGTTGCTGAAAGGTGAAATGGCACAATTCATTTCACCAGATCAATTCATCCATCCTGCTTATCATTACAGCACAGTTGGTGCCGAGCGATTACAGTCATTGGTCAAGAGGCGGTGCACACCTTGGGCAGGTAGCCAGTCCATCAGAGGAGACCATCTCTAGCATTTTAAATGTTCAATAAGATTTTAAAAACTGAAATTTTATTCAGTTTGGCTTCCTTTTCTTTTCAGTGTCTGGCGGTAATGTAAATGTTTGATAAAGAAGTTTATCTAGACAAAATTCAACCAATTAACTGAGACACAATGCTTTTTTATTGTTTTTTTTTTCTAATTTATCTTAAAGGCAGGAAGGTGAAGGCAACAATTGTAGTCATTTAATTTCTAAATGACTTTTAGGAGTCCACTTAGACCAATCTAATGTCAAAACATGTCTAAGTATATTTAAAAGTAGAAATGATTGATTGTAGTGGTATCCATCAGAGTATACATCTGCCTTAGCCAGATGTATACCAGACATACTGGATGCAAAAAGGTTTGGCAGCCTAAAATATTGTTAAACCCTTTTTAGTTTGATCATTTTTGTCTGATGACCTCCCTTAAACAAATGTCAAAACTGTCTCACAGCAGGTAGTGAAGACAGGTCAAGAGTTTAATTAATCTTTAACAAATTCAATGATTGTACAGCAGCTGTTTTTTTATTTATGTAGCTGTATGACATACAGTCAAGACCAGATATTTACATATCTGGAAATGACTCATCCTTTTATTTCACCAAGTCTTATATCAGGTCATTCGCAGTACCCAACAATGAACACTAGGTGGAAGCAAAGGACTTTACATCAATTTTTAAGACTCATGATTTACACATGAAAACAATCATATGTTTACAATAAATACATGCATATTTGTATGGAGTTGCACTAATAAAATGATTGTAAATGTATAAAATCTTGACTTTTTCCCAAATGGTTGTCATATATGGTAATTCTCAATAGAACAGAACAGAATATTTGTCATGAGTGGGGACATATTTTAGTTAATCAACTGATTTCTCACAAAAATAATCAAAAGGTAGAGCTTATGTAACCCAGAAAAACATGGTTATATAAAATGAAGCTGAAATAGTAAACCACAAAACAACAGATTTCCCAGAAAAGGAGCTCCCCCACTCCCTCTGAGAAAAGGGAGGAGTTTTTGGTCCAGGAGGAGGAAACCTTTGACAATCTTTTCAATTGGTGTGACTAAAAATTATTTGCTTTTCCTGGTTACTCCCCTGTTACGTACGACACTTTACAGACCTGTTGCACACGACACTTAACAGAGCTGTTGCACAGCACATTTGCTTCGGGGGAAACGAAACCTAACACACAGCAACTGCTCACCAGAGGAGAAATGGCACAGCAAGGATATCTGATGGATTCTGTAAAATTCTCCTGTTCGATTTGTTTGGATCTACTGAAAACCCCAGTGACCATCCCGTGTGGACACAATTACTGCATGTACTGTATTGGAAATTTTTGGGATGACGAAGACAAGAAAGGAATCCACAGCTGCCCTCAGTGCAGGCAGCAGTTCACACCAAGGCCTGTTCTGGTGAAAAACACCATGTTAGCAGAGTTAGTGGAGGATCTGAGGAAGTCAGTACCACAACCTGCTCCTGATGATGACTGCTTTGTGGGACCTGAAGATGTGGCCTGTGATGTCTGCACCGTGAGGAAGATGAAAGCCGTCAAGTCCTGTCTGGTCTGCTTGGTTTCTTACTGTGAGAATCACCTCCAACCTCATTATGATGTCCCTGGACTAAAGAAGCACACGCTGGTGAATCCCTCCAAGAAGCTCCAGGAGAACATCTGCTCTCGTCATGATGAGGTGATGAAGATCTTCTGTCGTACTGATCAGCAGTGTATCTGTTATCTCTGCACTATGGATGAACATAAAGGACATGAAACAGTCCCAGCTGCAGCAGAAAGAGCTGAGAAGCAGAAGGAGCTCCAGGAGAGTCGACAACAAATCCATCAGAGAATCCAGGACCAAGAGAAAGATGTGAAGCTGCTTCAACAGGAGGTGGAGGCCATCAATGTCTCTGCTGATAAAGCAGTGGAGGACAGTGAGAAGATCTTCACTGAGCTGATCCGTCTCCTCCAGGAAAGAAGCTCTGATGTGAAGCAGCAGATCAGATCCCAGCAGGAAACTGAAGTGAGCCGAGTCAAAGATGTTCAGGAGAAGCTGGAGCAGGAGATCACTGAGCTGAAGAGGAAAGATGCTGAGCTGGAGCAGCTCTCAAACATTGAGGATCACAACCAGTTTCTCCACAACTACCCCTCACTGCCAGCACTCAGTGAGTCTACACACTCATCCAACATCGATAAACATCCTCCATATTTTGAAGACGTGACAGCAGCTTTATCAGAGCTCAAAAGTAAAGTCTTGGACATCCTGAGAGATCCACTAAAAAGAAGTTCACCAACAGCCTCCAAAGTGGATGTTTTACCTCAACCATCTGAACCAAAGACCAGGGAGGACTTCTTAAAGTATTCAAGGAAACTCACACTGAGTAGAAACACAGCACACAAATTTCTGGAATTATCTGAAGGCAACAGAAAAGTAACAATGACCAATGAGAACCAAAATTATGAAGATCACGAAGGCAGATTCACTAAAAGATGGCAGGTACTGAGTAAACAACGTCTGACTGGACGTTGTTATTGGGAGGTAGAGTGGACTGGGAGATCAGTCGAAGTAGCCGTAGCTTATGATGACATAGAAAGAACAGGGGACACGCAAGATAGTTCCTTTGGTGTGAATGAGAACTCTTGGGCATTGTGTTGCCAGCCGTATAACTATACATTTTATGGTGATGATGATAAAGTGGATATTCCCGTCACAGACCTCTACTCCTCCACAGTAGGAGTGTACCTCGATCACAGAGCAGGTATTCTGTCTTTCTACAGCGTCTATGGATCTCAGATGACTCTCCTCCATGAAGCCGAGACCACATTCACTCAGCCTCTACATGCTGGGATTTGGCTTTCACGTTCAAAAGAAAACAGTGCAGAATTCATTCAGTTAAAATAAACTGGAGCTGAGTAGCTCAGTTTATGGCTGTTTTATTCTAGATTATCTTAAAACTTTATCATTTCAAATGTTGAGAAGTTATCAAGGTGTAAATACACTTTTCTTGGTGACTTTCAGAGTAAAGAATAATAACAAAAATAATTCCTTGTTAACTGGTTAAATACTGATTCTGGAAGATGAAAATACTGGGGTTGTGAATCAATGTTGTGGCAAGTACAAATGTAAATAAAGCTAAATATCTGACATAATATCATGGCTTTAATTACATTTCACAGTAATTTAGCAATAAATTTCCATCTTGGAGTTGTTGATATAACTATAGATTTTCTGTTTTTTGTTTTCAATTTCAACTCATAGCAGGGTATTGTTGTTATATTACGAAATATAAGGCATAATTTTATAAGTTGTGTTTCATTTGATGTGATCAGATGGTGTATACCGGTAAATCTGTTAATTTAAAACGGATGTTTTCTTCTTATTGACTTGGGTGCTTTTTTATTTATCCAAATATTAGATTTTATTATCCAAAATTTGGTGTTGAGTGAAAATAAAACATATAGTAAATTGTTGTTTTAATAACAAAATTAATGAACATTTTCTGTATGACTGTGTTTGTAGTAATCAGACATTTTAAAAAAATAATAAAGTTGTTTTGCTTTCCGTCAGTGTCAAGTTGATTGATTTTAAACTTGTTACAAAAAGTTATGATCACAAAGAAATAGGTGTGACTGCAACCACTGATACTAAAATATTCTATTTAACAAAAATAGAAATCTGACTTTAAAACAAGCATGTTTTATTTAGAGTTTTATTAGCTGTTGTTGAAGGGAGATCAGGCTAAAGAGCTTATTCAACATAATACTGTGCATTAAGAAAGTATTCACAGTGCTTCACTTTCTGCACATTTTGTTACATTACAGGTTTCTTCCAAATAGTATTAAATTTATTTATTCCCTTGTGATTCTACAAATACCTCATTATGACAATGTGGAAAAAAGATTGATAATCTGATAAAAGTAAAAAAAATATTAATCTTCAAAAATATTCTTTTCTGCCAGGTTAAAAATCTGCAAACTGAATTTTACTTTGTTTAGATGGACTGACCAGCAAACAGGAATACGCATAAACTTTATATAAATAATACTTCTATCAATCATTACATCCAACAAATATAAAAAGTCCAAAAGTCCTGAAGGTGTCTCCACAAAACTGTTATGTCATATTCATGTCATCAAATCCAGCTCCAATTCCATGTCTTATTAAAACAAATGTAGACAATATGACAATTCTACCAACTCAAACACAAAAACTGAGAAAAAAGATATTAAACTTTTGCTCCTGCTGTCTTGATGTCCAACCAGCAGCTTTTATTAAAAATACATGCCTATCATTGCATCTGATCTGATTCAGATAGTAAATCTCACCCCTCTGATCAGGTGTTTTCCTCCAGGCTTTAAAAACAGAACCACTGATAAAAAAAGAAAAGAAAAAAAGAACAATTTGGACAAATAATTAATGTAGAACCACGCTGATCTCCAACCGTCCATTCATCAGCAAAATAATTTAAAAAGCTGTTTTTTCAGCAGATAAATGGTTTATCAATGGCCAATCGCTTTGACGTCTTTCAGTCCGATGTCAGTCCACAGTACTAAGACTGTCCTAGTCAAAGAGTTCAACGACATCCATATAAACACAGACTGTGGAAGAACCACAGTGCTGGTTCTGTTGGATCTCAATGCAGCATTTGACATTGTTGACCATTAGAAAGCAATTGTATAGTTGGATTGGACTCTGGTACAGTACTTAAACTTGACAGAAGAGAAATTTATTAGTTTCAATAGATAACTTCTTATCGGAGCAGACAGAAGTCACAAGTAGGGACCCCTCCTGTTTAATATCTATATACTCCCATTAGCTCAGCTTATAACGAGAGACAAGTTTTGTTACCATAACTACGGAGAAAATACACAGCTCAACATTAACATGTCACCAGGTGACTCTGAACCCATCCAAGCATTTACGGTGAATGAAACAAAACTAATCAAATCATATTTGGACCTAAAGAAGAAAACATGAAGAATAAGATTCAGTTATTACAACAATCAGGGTGAAATATAGGAATAGCGATGGACTTATACCTGAACCTTGAAGGACACATAAAGACAGTTACAAGGACGGCTTTCTATCACCTGAAGAACATTTTTAGGATTAAAGGACTAAGGTCTCAGTTATCACTGAATGATTTACCACTAAATTACTTTAAAGACAAGTTGTCATATTTAGCTTTCAGTTCTTCTTCAGGTCTTCTGAGTCAAGTCTGCTCTGCATCCCCAAAATAAGAACTAAACATGGAGAAAAAGCATTCAGTTTCTATGCTCCAGAAACTGCAAAAATGTTGAAACACAAAGTTCCTTTAAATCAAGGCTAAAAACCTATTTGTTTAAGTGGACAAGTAATAAGTAAATTCTTATTACTTCTCTTTATTCTGCCATTGTTTTTGACTGAAGGCAGAATTGCTTCAGTCATATAAAAATAAACTTGACAAGACATGCAAATAATAAAGACATTCAAAAAAGTTCTTCTGATCTGAAGATTATAGACAAACATGACATCAAAGTTGTTAAAAAACAAAAAGAAACCATGGAAAGTCCCTCCCTGTTTTCACAACAGTTCAGTTCTGACATTTCCTGGTTCCTCCTCTCGCACTAGTCTTGACAGGTCGAGTTTAGCGAAAAACTCTGCTTTGAAGAATGCGATTAGCAAAGTCTTACTGCGGAAGATAAAAGAGGAAGAAAACTGACTTTTTATAGGAAACTTTTACAAGAGAAAGTAACAGACAGCAACAGTAGTTGTTTAGAGATGAAATGGCACAACCAGGAAGTCTTGTGGATTCAATGAAATTCTTTTGTTCGATCTGTCGGGATCTACTGAAGGATCCGGTGACTATTCCCTGTGGACACAGTTACTGTATGAACTGTATTAAAGACTGCTGGGATGGAGAAGATCAGAGAAGAATCCACAGCTGCCCTCAGTGCAGGAAAGAGTTCATACCAAGACCTGAACTGGTGAAAAACATCATGCTAGCAGAGTTGGTGGAGGATCTGAGGAAGACTGGACTCCAAACTGCACCAGCTGATCACTGCTATGCTGGACCTGAAGATGTGGCCTGTGATGTTTGTACTGGTAGGAAGATGAAAGCTGTCAAGTCCTGTCTGGTCTGTATGGCTTCCTACTGTAAGAATCATCTTCAACCTCACTATGAATCTCCCAATTTTAAAAAGCATAATCTGGTTGAAGCGTCTACTAAACTCCAGCAGAACATCTGTTCTCATCATGATGAGGTGATGAAGATCTTCTGTCGTACTGATCAGCAGTGTATCTGTTATCTCTGCACTATGGATGAACATAAAGGACATGACACAGTCCCAGCTGCAACAGAAAGAGCTGAGAAACAGAAGGAGCTTCAGGAGAGACAACAACAAATCCATCAGAGAATCCAGGACCAAGAGAAAGATGTGAAGCTGCTTCAACAGAAGGTGGAGGCCATCAATGTCTCTGCTGATAAAGCAGTGGAGGACAGTGAGAAGATCTTCACTGAGCTGATCCGTCTCCTCCAGAAAAGAAGGTCTGATGTGAAGCAGCAGATCAGATCCCAGCAGGAAACTGAAGTGAGTCGAGTCAAAGATGTTCAGGAGAAGCTGGAGCAGGAGATCACTGAGCTGAAGAGGAAAGACGCTGAGCTGGAGCAGCTCTCACACACAGAGGATCACATCCAGTTTCTCCTCAACTACCCCTCACTGCCAGCACTCAGTGAGTCTACACGCTCCAGACATAAAATTCAACCCCGGAAAAACTTTAAGGATGTGACAGCAGCTGTGTCAGAGCTCAGAGACAAACTCTTGGACATCCTGAGACAGAAAAGGACAAAAACCTCTCTGACAGCCATCAAAGTGGGCGTTCTACAGTTAGAACCAGAACCTAAAACCAGACATGATTTCTTGAAATACTCACAAGAAATCACTCTGGATTCAAATACAGCATACATAGATCTGTTATTGTCTGAGGGTAACAGAAAAACTACATTGATGAAACAACAACAGTCTTATCCTTATCATCCAGAGAGATTCACTTATTATGATCAGGTTCTGAGTAGAGAGAGTCTGACTGGACGTTGTTACTGGGAGGTGGAGTGGAGAGGGGAAGGAGTTCGTCTAGCAGTTGCATACAGAAGCATCAGACGTGGAGGAGGGTCAGATGAATCCGCATTTGGACGAAACGATAAATCTTGGGCTTTACGTTGTGACAAAAATAGTTATCAATTTTGGCACAATAACATTAAAACTCCAGTATCAGGTCCAGTTTCCTCCAGAATAGGAGTGTACCTGGATCACAGAGCAGGTATTCTGTCTTTCTACAGCGTCTCTGATTCAATGACTCTCCTCCACAGAGTCCAGACCAGATTCACTCAGCCTCTGTATGCTGGGGTTTGGCTTTTTAACTATGGAACCACAGCTGAGTTCATTAAAGCCAAATAGAACAAATCCAGGGACAGAGGGTTAGTTTGGGATCACCTGTGATTTGACACCATCGTATGTCTGTGATTTGCAGACATACTGATGTTTGTATGTCTGCAAACATCTGTAGAACTTTTTAATTAATTTTAGAAAAAGTAGTGTAATAAATAAGTCAGATAAACATTTTATTCTGTATTTGCTTTTGTGTGTGTACTGATAATGATTTAAATGTGTGAAGTTAACCTCAGAGCTCCCACTGAAACTTTCGTCACTGTTCAACTCGACTGATAGGATTCAACAAACCAGATGGTCTTAGATGTTCAGAGATGATTGAGCCTTTATCATGGATATAATGTACAAATTCAAATAAAATTTTAAAAATCATTGTTTTCATAGCTCACAGTTCTATTCAATGGTATTTAATTCAGGTTAATCTGGGAACATTAAAGTATATTCATAGCATGTTTGTGTTTCATGTAATCATTTTACAATTTCGAATTTTTATTATTTTCCATGATCACTGATTTTGTTACTGTTATTTTATCTCTGTAAAGTGCTACATTAATAAAATACACTTGTGCAATAATCAGCAGAAATTATTCATTTAAGTTACATGACTGATTTCTTAAAACTCAATTTTAGATCTGAAGTGAGAATGTCCTTTTACTATGCAAGAACGTAGAAAAGTCTTCAACAACTTCTAATATCTGTTGTTGAAAAGCTGAATTGCACTATTGACCAACAGTTGCTTCTTTCAGATCCCCACTAAAGTCTTTAGTTCTCAATATAGTAACTAAACAGGCCTGCAGATAAGCAAACAGTCAAAGTAGTAAGGCGTTTTTTTTTCAAAGTTAAACAAAAATCTGATTATAGTACATAGACACTATTGACATTAATGTAGTTTCTTCAAACTAAACCACTGGGAGAATGAGCAAATGTCTTATGCATTTTTGTTTTGCACTTTATAACAGAAAAAATATGCTGGTAATTTTCTTTTTTGGTTAATTTCTATGTTCAACAATAATACCTTTGTTGTTTGTTACCATTATTTGTCATGTTATGAACCATCCTTTGTAATGTAATTTTTTTATTGCGAAGAATTGGTACATTTTGTACTGTAGGCTGGTAAAGATTTTTCCTAGATATGAAAAGTTGTGATTTGAGCTATTAGGAAACATGGAGAATTTAATATCATTAGTTTGTTTCTAGATATTATTTCAGGTATAAGTACAGGAGAAGTACACTTAGTGATTTTGAGAACAAGACGTCTTGAAAGTTGGCTGGGGCTTTATGTTTTAAAGACACACAGCCTTTATTAATTTGTTTACTCTACTTGCATCCCACAATGCAATGCAAACCTGAATACAGGAAGATATTTGGCTCAAGCTGTGTCGGATTGAGGTCAGATTATGTCTGTGCTATAAACGAACCATCTCTGGTTCTGGCCCGTATGTTTTGGCCCGTATCCTAGTGTGACTGTTGTATTTACATCTAAACGAATGAACCTCACCAAGTGGGGGAAACTGATTAAACACACCAGGTGGGAAAACACCCAAAGAGATTCTCAATTGCTAAAAATAAAACACTTTGACTTAAAACTTATGTGAAATAATTTAGTGAACTGATCAGACAAAATTGGATAAAAAAAGATGTGTCCTGTTAAATCTGATGTTAAAACGTATTTCAGAAAGGGAACAAAGTGACAATGAAACACGGTGGTGGCAGTATGATGATCTGTGCTGCTTTAGGATCTGGATAGTTGCTATAAATGATGGAACATTATTTACAGCATAATTTTCATTTTTAGAAAATCATGAAAAAGAAAAACTTTACCAGACTAAATAAGCATAGCAGTGTATGAGAGGTGATTTTAACCTTGATAAATGCTTTTAGTCATAAAAATATCATTTAAATAGTAGAAATATATGGCTGTGGAGCACATAGAAAATGTCTGAAATCCTTTTTATAACTTTAAACACTACAGGAGCCAGAAAAAACCTCCTACCTGCAGATACTTACCATTAGAGAACTATTCTCTGAACAGTTCATTTAGCTCCATTCATGTATCATTTAAACCAGCAAATGGTTGCATCGGGAAAAGGAAACGAATGGCTTTATTTTGCACAATCAATTAACAGTTCAGTTAAAGTGAATTAATTGCAAATTTTGTATTTACTGACATAATTGCAAAAAGAGAATAAAGAGAAAAGGAATGATGAGAAGGATCTTTGAAGCAGTGATCAAATCCCATGATGGCGTTAAAATTGAAGGTCGATCCAGTACTGCTACTGGTCAGGAAAAACAGTGACAAAAAAAAGAGAAATTGTCAAGTCCAGAGGAAACAAAGTAATAAAACTATCAACAGTCCATCAATGTGTAATCGTTAATCTCAGATGTCTAAATCTCTCGAAACATACAGACTCCCTCCATCTCCAGCTAAGTAACAGTATAAACTATCCAGGCTCATTCAGGTCCTTTAATATCCACCTGGCAATAAAAGATAAAATAAAATAGAAATACTGGAATGGATTTATTCATGTTTTTATCCAAAAATGCTGGATGAAAAAACAACACAGAAAACATCCCTGTGGTGTCGTCAAAAGTTCAAAAATCTGTTAAACTCCTCATCAGAGGAATGAAATGTAGTTTTTAGGCACAATCCCACGTTTTCCGCCTACAACTCCCAGAATCCACTGCTCATCAACCGGCTCCACCTGTGTTAGGATGTCACCGACCTGCAGAAGACGAAACAAAATAAAACTTTCAAAATGATTTCAGCAGAGGATTTAATCCAAGGAAAACAGTAATTTCAAATCGCACACCTTCAGTGTGAGCTCATCCTCGCTCTCTGCTGTGAAATCAAACACAGCTTTAGCCGTTCCTTTAGCTGCAGACTGCTGGCCTGTGATTGGCTGAGCTGATGAGAAAAAAATAAAATAGATAAAAAACAGAAGTCGCCTTTTTAAAAAGTTAACAAAAACAAAGTTTTCTCAATGAAATATCAGATTAACACCTTAAAGTTTCACAAATTGAGCTTAAAATGTATCAGTAAACTCATCTTATTCTTTTATTTTTATTTTTCTCCCTTGTCTAAAGCTCTTATAATTGCTTAAACAGCTTTATAAATGAGTGTATTCTCATACCCTGACTGGGTTGTGTGAAAGCAGCAGGAAAAAGTCCCTCCCTCCCATCCAGTCGTCCTCTCCTCCACTCTGCATCGACATGCTCCGTCACTTGAATCAGCGCCCCCTTCTGGAAGGACAAGTCATCTGCAGTCTGACCCGGGAAGTCGAACAGAGCCATCACCCACTCGTCTGTCTGTTTACACAAACAACTCAGTTTTAGAGCGTTTATAATTTCATAAACTGACTAAAATCAGTGCTGCTTTTAAGGAGAAAATTTATAAGACTTTATTATGAATAATATAGTTTTAATGATGTACATAGAAAGTATAGCTAAACACACTCACCTTTAATTCTGATGGTTGTTTTAGTGTTGCTGAGGAAAAATATGCAAATAAAATTAAAAAAGGTTGCTTTTAAAGACAAAGCAGTATTAAAATCTTTAAAAAATGAAAGCAGAGAGAAAATAACATGAAGCTTAGAACAAATCATATTTATTCAATTAGACGCTTATATAACCTGTTCAAAAACTTGAAGTTAGATTAGCAGACAGTGAATATAAATAGTAACAATTCTCTGTTATTGTGCCAAAAGAATTATATTTAATAACTTTTACAGTTTCTACACTCTGAGGCTTTAGTTACATCAAGAATGTTGTAGTTTTCTATATTAACATGTTTCTGTCTGGTGCTGCGTTATTCAGATACTGACCTTAGAAGAAAACACGAAGTCCAAATTGATGATTGCTAGCTGTTCTCTCTCTCTCTGCTACTTATCTAATCCTGACTGCTCAATCACAAAAGTACACAAGAATTACAAGAGCTTATTTATCCTGTTTCTACTTACAATCTGAAATGTTTTTATTTCCTTCTAGTCATAGAATTTAAAATATGATTTTTGTGTAGTGATATTTTGTTGCCAGTTTTGATCACATACCAAAACACATTTCCTTTCTCTTACAACTGAAAAAAAGCAGACAGAGAAAAAACTACTGAAAAACTTTCTAGTGCCGTCATGGTTGTCTTGTCTTCTTTAATTAGGATTAAGGCCCATCTCTTAAGACTATCCTAACAATTGAGGTATCTTAAGGGAACATTTTGACAAAAATCGGCATTAAAATCTTGCTGTGTGAGCTACGACTTATGAACTTTACTCAGGTGAGTGTAAACATTCATTCCAGTGATTAAAGTGTTTAACATTGACGTAAAACTAAAAGAGTAAAAGCTTTCTTTGTCTCACCAGAGCTTTCCGTTTCTCCGGTCTCTGCTGCCTCCTGTTTAGAAGTTTCTCCCGGCGTCGGCTCTGGAAGGGGCTCCACCACCTCCATGAAGTTGAGTGGGAATATTCCCGTTCGGCCGTGGATCTGGCCCCGGCCCCACTCCTCGCCAACCAGCTCCAGGAGGCCGATGACGTCGCCCTGAGAGAAGGTGAGCTCGTCGTCATCCTCTCCCTCGTAGTCAAACAGAGCGACGCATCGCGGGCCGCTGCAGAGACAGACAGCACGTCTGGTTTTTACTGCTTTCAGCTTCGATTTCTCATTTTGTGACCGTCGTTTCTCTCTGACCTGACAGCAGGAGGGTCTGGCTGCTCTTTGAGCTCAGCAGGCTGGACAGGCAGAATGGACTGAAGAAAAACAAAGAAAAAACATTTAAAACACGACACAGCACCGACTGAACATTCTCATTAAATCCAGTTAGTTCTGCTTATTACGCTTTAGTTTCCATGTCAATGTCAACTTAATTATATAGCACATTAAAACAACAGATGTTGACAAAAGTATGGCACAATTCACCAATAAGAACAAGAAAAATACATTTAAAAGTAACGTTTAAAAAGTTTATTATTATAAAAGAAACTTAAACTCTGTTTGAATCAAACAGCAAAGAATAAAAATGGGTTTAAAATGTAAATATCATGTAAATATGATGGACTCCTTGGTGGTTTGGTTAAAAAACTTCTGATTTAAATTGCCTGTATTACATGGTTTTCCATCTATCATTTATTTTTTAAATGTAGTGGAATGTTTTCTAGAATCTGCTTTTCTTCATATTAAGAAAGCAGCAAAACTCTTTTGTCTCCACATGTGTTTGGTCTCATTTGTTGTCTGTGTGAATATCTAAATAAAACCCCGGCAAGTATCAGTGAGCAGAAAAGACACAAATATTTTAGACTATCCAAAGGTGGGTAGAATACCCGAAAACTCAAGTAAGAGTATCACTACATCATCAGTGTTCTTTACCTAAGAACAAGTAAAAAGAAGCCATGGAAGAAATTACTCAAGTAAGAGCAAAACGTCTGAGTACTGAGTAACTGATCAAATTATAATTTAATATTTAAAAATTACATAAATATAAAGTTAAGTGGAAGTTTTGGTATTTCAAAATGGCTATAATTTATACAAGTACCAAAAAATAAAATCAGGCAAAAGAAAATTTTTCCAAATCAGTTTCTTTAAAGTTTCATAAGTTTTTTATTTAACAAAAACTGCAGGTGTGTGTCTGTGTCTGGTGAATTTTTGGTTAAAACATGTTTTGTTTTTCATCCAATGGGTAGAAAATCCAGAAATTTTACTCAAGTAAGAGTAGAAATACTTTATAATAAAATTACTCAAATGAAAGTAAAAAGTACAGCATAGTACAAATGCTTCTAAAAGTTTTTTTTTCTTCAAAAAAGTTAGTCTGCCACCTAGTGGTGTAACTTATACAACGTTGGTTCTTTAAGGAGTGAATGATGATTTTACTGGGGATACATTTCTTTATATTTAAACTCATCCTCTTGAGTTGATGTTGTAAAAATATGAACACTGATTCTCAGGTGGCTTTTTGTTAAAATATAAAAAATAAAAACCAATATATGTAAATGGACGACCCTAGATCTCTTTCTGCTTCAAGTCAACGTGTCAATCTGTTATTTTTCAGCTCAAAAGCTGTGCTGGGTTTTCACCATCCAACAGTTGAAACTGTCTAAAAACTTTAAATATTTAGTCATTAAGATTCCAGGAATTACACTTTTTAAAAGGAATAAATAAAATCCGTCTGGTCGGTACCTGGAAGTCTGACTGGTTGAGGTCTTCTATGGCCGTTTTTGACTCGCCGTCCTGATGTTGGACCGTCTCTGGCTGGGTGTCCAGGTCCAGGAGACACTGAGACGGGCTGATGTTGGCTGTAACGCTGCTCTGATCCGTCCCTTCACCTGCCTGCTGCGAATCAGCAGGAGCAGGTTTTGGATTGTCCAGAACAATCAGGACTTCCTCTTTCTGGAAAACAAATTTAAATTACTACAACACTCTGTGTTTTATTATGATTTGATGTGTGTTTGTGTGAGAGTACCACGTAGCTGTTGTACAGAGGGTGTCCAGGTTTGGGACGAGGCGGCAGAGGCGGTCCTTTCTTCGACACCCTCTGAGTCTGCATCTGATTGGCTGATGAAAACTGCTCAGCAGGTACAGCTTTGGCAGCAGCGATCTGATTGGTTGAGGAGTTTATTGCAGGGGGAGGCGGTCTGCTGGGTGCGGATTTGATTGGTGGAGGACGTAGAGGGAGGAGCTTAACACTTGGTGGACTTGGAAGAGAAAAGGAAAAAGACAAAATATGAATGAAACAGTTTGAACTTATGATTATGCATCTTCACTCCTCTAGGACAAAAAGATTATTTTAAAAAATATTATACAAACACAGTTTATACAGTTAATATGACACAGATACTACAATGCATTGTTTAACAGGGCAGGAAAACCAGTTTGTAGTTTGGATTCAACAGAGAGCAAACAAGATTAAATATGTTCTCTGCAGATGGAGTGAAGCAGCCACACAGTGCTGCAGCTGATGATTATTTTACTTATTGATTAATCTTAATTCTGAGGATTAATCAATGTTTTTTATACAGTGTTATTAATACATTAAGAGAAGAAAAAGGACATTTTAGTGCCTGAAATAGAAACTTTCTACATAAATAACCTTAACAAAATGTCATCTCCATCCACAAAAACAGAATGAGGCTTTTAATCAAAGTGCTTAGGCCCAATTATTCAGTCTTTCCTTACCGCTGAGGGAGAGTCGGCCCAGAAGACGCTGGGTTAGCAGGGATGCTAGCTTCAGTTTTGGCCTGGGGAACGGAGGCTTTCCTCATGGCGGGGGCCGGAGCCGGAGTCGGGGGTTTGGGCGGTCCTGGAGGCTTGGTGGGTGCAGCAGGACCGACTGCTGCAGGTTTCAGAGGGACTGGGTTTGGATCTGGACAAGCCGGTGGTACTGCAGTTGGTTTGGGGGCCAGACTAGGAGCTGGAGGAGGAAAACAGGTGATTAATTATTCATCATATAAATACTAACCTAAGATGAATAAATCTGGTAAATAAAAAACATAGATCTGTAGCTACTTCCATTACAGTTAGTGTGGTGATTGTAACGTTTTGAGTTTTTTAATTTCTGTGTTGCTACAATAATCTCTGATAGGACATTAGCGCCCTCTATTGGCCTTAGATTCTCATGCAACTGTTGCATGCAGTTTATACAGATCCATCAACAATTCAGAATATTATTTACTGTGTCACTAGGTGAAACTCTTTATATAGATTATTTAAACAGATTGCTGTTTTTCAGCCTTTATTTCTACTCAATTATAATGGTTTTCTGCTAATAACTAATGAAAACCTAACATTTAACCAATAAAAAAACAGTTCAAGTTCAGCATGAGAAATAATCAAAAATAGGTTCTGAAGTTGACAGGAACTAAAACTAAAGACCAGATTATTAGTTGCTAGTTGTGTGTTGCTGGACGCCATTTTGCTTTAATTCTTTGTGGCACAGCTTCATAGAAAATTCCTGGGATTTGTCTCTGTGACAGGATGACATAGTTTCTGCAGATTTGTTGGCTGAACTTTCCTGATGTGACTCTTTAGTCATCCTGCTAAATCCCAAAGGTGTTCTATTATTGGTTTGAGATCTTGAGACTGTGGAGGTCATCGGAGCACAGTGACCTCTCAGTTTCAAAACACTTTGTTTTGAAACAACAAAGTTTTTAAAACTTTGTTGTTTGAGTACACTCAGAAGAGTGCACTCCTCTGCTGATAGTGCACTGTCAGAAGAGGAGTGCCCTGCGGTCATTAAGGGAAGAAAATGGTCAGCAACAACGCTGAAAAGCTTTGTTGTTTAAAAGGTGAGTGTTGGAGCCTATTAAGTATTTAATAATTAGCTAAATGATAAATGTTATTATTAATCCAAAATGATGCTAATGATTACAGAAGAAAAGACAGCAGCTTTGGTTGCTCTGATTGTTTGCTGTGAAAAAGTGAAACGGTTTTTCTATCACTAAATTAAATTTTGTATGAAGAAAAACTGGAGAAAATTTATGTTATTATTATAAGTTAAAGGATCTATTTGAAACCAGCGAGTTCTCCTCTCTCGTTTTCTGAAACTTTGACACGTTTACAAAAAATGGTTTTGTTTATATTAGATGCAAGATGTGAATGTGTTGTTTTCAGCAGATGGCCTTGTCTGAATCTGTATACTCTAGTCAACAATGAATCGCTTGCTAAGCTAGTTGATGATTATTTTTTAAATTCAATTAATCATGATTAATCACAATTAGTTATGATTAATCACGATTAATAATTTCAGCCCTATTAATAAAGGGTTATTTGAGCCAAATGTTGACTTTCTGTCATCAAATCAGAGCACACTGAAGGCAACTTTTATGTTTAGCTTGACTTTGTTGAATGTCAAACCAAACATAAAAGTTGCCTCTGATTTGATGATAGAAAGGCAACATTTGGCTCAAATCACTACTTATTAATAGAATGTCATGTTTTCCAGGATGAAAATATGGAGATTGGACGCATAAGAAGTACTGATTTGGTTTTATTTCTACCACGGGGTATCAACAAAAAGCCCCCAAACTTCTGCATCTATTGGTTGACTGGTAACTTAAAGAGGCAATAAAACTGCTGAAGACTCAGCCAGCAACACACACCAAGACGTCTACACACTTCAAGCACACAACAACAGTGGGAGCTTGTTTCTTCTCACACAATCATCCCATTTTCCTCCCACAAAGTTTGTATTGCATCACACAGGCCTCCCTCTTTGAGCCGGACCCAAGCACATAGTCACATACAAACACTTAGCACATAAAACCTCTCCACATGTTTGCATGTTTCTGCCACAAAACAAATGAGCTGCATTTGTGTCTCTAAGCTCTCAAACGCCCCATTGTGCCTCAGCTACATCCAGATCAGAGTCTTAGAAACTCGGACACACAGCAGGGCCTGTAGTCTTACCGCTGGCTCTGCGAGGGGAAGTTGGTGCTGCCGGTTTGACGGTGGAACGGATACTTCCTCCTTTCACTGAAAAAGGAAATAAACACAACATGGAAAATCATTCAAAGTGTAACTAATCTCCAAAACAACTGTTGTTTTTGTTGTTATATATTAGCTGTTCACTAGGTTCTATAGAACCCTAAACAGGGTTTAGGAAGGTTCCATAGAACCAAATACAACCCCATAGAACCCTATAAAAAGTATCTTTTAGTTATCTCTTTGTAAAATAGGGAAATAAAACCATTAAATAACCTAAATATTACATAATATTTAGATTATTTATGTAACCTAAATAAATATCAACATATTTAAAATGTTTATAAGATAAATTAACTTTAAATGTGTAATTTTAAGTTAAAATCAAACATTTTGCGAATTTTTCATTTTCCAAATAAAAACCACAGAAATCAGAGCTAGCTTTCACCGTTACAACAGTTTGCCAGAAAACCTTTAGGTACAGAAATTTATAATCAATAACTTATTTTATTTTATTTTATTAATATTATTATTTTAAATATAATAAAGTGACTTTGCATTTGTCTCCTGTGGATAATATTAATTAAGCAGCATCAAGTTCAAACAGCAGCTGGGAGGGAAGAAACACCGTCACAAAAAGAAATCAGTGACTCCATATTCAACAATGCCTCTTCACCTGCCTCTGTTTGGTCTCCATGGCAACCAGCTGCTGTACTGCTTGATAGGGGGCAGCGGCAGTTTGTACTACTTTCCTCACTGCTCTGTCCTAACTCAGATATCAACCACAGCATCAGGAAGTAAGGATTCACCAGACGAACGTCTCTGCAGACCACACACATCCTGGACACAAACTGCTTAAACTTTTACCTTTAAGTTAGTGCTACAGAGCGCCATTTGTGGAAGAAAATAAATAGTTTGTTGCCACAGAGATGGTTTCTTCCCCCAGGTTGTCTCTTTGATGAACAACTTAAAGCAAGCCAACTTTCTGTTGCGCAACATTTTTAAAAAATGACATCTAAAACAAAACAAAGATGACTCCCAGCAATCCATAAAGACTGCTAACTGGAAATATTAACATTTCTTATTCAGCTATAGTGACGAGAGAGAAAGAGAAATAGGCCGAACCAGCATTTATCAGCAACAATAAGGTACACAGCTCGCCGTAGACTGTCTCCAACCACACCACTCTGTGCAACCTCACTAGTAAAGTTTGGTTAAACTTTATTGTCCTTGAAGGGCAAGTTGCTGCACATTCAGCAGGCCCACACAAAAAAAACTAACAACCTCATTAACAATCTTTAAGCATACACAAGACAAAGTCTGCTTCCAGACTGTGTCTGTCTATTGGTTCTACAGAGCCTCATTCTATCATCTTGACAGTTCAAACTTGACCCGTAGTGTCGTAGCTTTCGTCAGTGATGTGACACTATAGAGGTCAATAAGATTGTCAAGAGGAATGCCAGAGATTTTACTGCATTCTTTAATAATGTCCTGCAAACTGTTTATAATTCCTGACTGTTGAGTTTGCCAAAACAAGCCCGCCATTATCACCCATAGATAAATAAAGGTTCTCCTTGTCTGGACTAAAACCAGGAGAAACAAAAACAACATTGTAGAGCATGAAGTCGGCAATAAAATTAGTTTCCCTTGAATTAGGAAGACAGAAGACATTTATACATTTAGCCATTCTTTTTTTTTTACCCCTCAAGGGGGTCTTTTTTGTGGGCTGTAGTGTCCCTTACATGACAGTGGGCTGACAGGAAACAGGGAAGGACAGGGGGGAAGACATGCGTCAAATGTCATCGGGTCCGGGAGTCGAACCCGTGACGGCTTATTCGAGGACTCAAGGCCTCCAAATATGGGTCGCGCTACGCCCTACGCCACCACGGCACGCCCCACATTTAGCCATTCTAATATAGAATATGGATAAATATTTTTACTTTATGGTTTTAGTTCAGGTTTATCTTGCTGTTCAATAAATGGTCCATACAGGATTTCACTACTGAACAGCAGAAGTGCAATAACTGCAGAAACGTTAAAGAAACATAAGTAAAGCAGAGTAGATTATTATGCAAATACCAGCAGGGATATAAACACATATTGTCTTTGTTGGGAGCTGTAATAGTTATTGAGTCTGTGAGGAAGGATATACGATGACGCCTCTATGTGAACCTAGGACTCAGCAATCTGTCACTGCGGTATGATGGTAAATGTGGCTTTTTGATACTAGCCACATCAATCGAGGACTAAAACTTGACATCAAGTAACGCTGAGGCAGCAGTGTAGAAAAAGCAAGAAATGTGATGCTAATATGTTAGCATCAATGATACTGGTCATTTTAATATCAATAATTTTGTTTATTTGGTGATTGTTGTAAAGATTTGTAATAGAGGAGCTTTATTATTTAGTTTTATTTGCTCTGCTGACCTTTGATTAAATATCCAGTTTAGAAAGAATACCACAACTTGGGAGACTGATGCTAATTTTATGATTTTAGTCTCTTTTTTAAACACCATTATTGTCTAAAGTTAAGGAAATACATTTTTTAACCACTGTGCACATCAGCACTGTAGCAACTTCAGAGTAAACAGTGGTGATGAAAACGATCTCATATGAAGCTCATCTGCATGTCATTGTGGAGTTGAGTCAATAACTTAACTTCCTTATCAGCAGCAGTTGCTAATTCAGGCTATCTGGCAGCGTAAACAGGAAGAAGGACACTTCCTTCTAGCAAATATTTGGAAAGTAACCAGAGACAATTTAGCAGATATCTGCTAACAGACATGAAGAGTTTCACAACCACATCAAATTAACCAGGTAAGTTTATAGAGCTCTTCCACAATGGCTGCTGGGCAAAAGGAAGGTCAATACACAAACCTGAAGGGTTAGCTGAAAATATTAGCAGCATTGCAGAATCACTGGAATAAGAAAAATGTAATGACCCTCCTGACATGGAGACTAAACAGAAGTTTCAGTGAGAAAAACACAGATTTTCCACTGAGTATCAAAGAAGCCAAGTATCATCATCGAAACACCTGACTGAGATCCTAATGACTGAGAAACAAATTATTAAAACTGTGTAGTTGTTGATAAAACTAGAAGATATTCTGCTTTATTTTTCAAGTTTGATTGTATTTTTAAATGAATGAAGTGTTGAGAAAGCAGAAGAAAATACTAATCTTTGAAAATTGTCAGGTAAAAATAAAAACAAACTTTAAAAAAGGCTTAGAAAAAATTAAATAAAGACCATGCAACTAACTTTAATAAAAATTGTAATTGAGTCCCAACACTCAGCTGGTTAAAAGTTGTTCAGAATGGAGATGTAACCCGACTAAAACTCACCAGTTTGGGTCACAGTGTTCTGCGTAGCTTCACCTCCACTCCGCGGCGGCGCGCCCAGGCTAGCTCTGGGGGCGACCGGAGGCCTCTTTGGAGGTCCTGGGTTTGGGGGGAAGGAGTCGCTGCTGATGGAGGACGTGAGTTTGGGTGGAGGCGGCCTGGGCGCCGGGATTGGGGCGCTTGATGGTAGCGGTTCTGTAACAGTCTGTGGTTTTGGAGTTATGGCGGGCTTTTCAGGGGTTTGGGAAGGTTTGATGTCTGACACTGGATCAGATTTTGATGCTTCTGCAGAAGACGGAGCTTCAGGGTTTGACTCTGCCATTTCTACGCTGCCTGATTCCACAGCAACGCCTTCGTCTTCCCAGAATACCTTGCTGGAGGGCTTGGGGGAAGGTGAAAAGCTTTTGGGCTTTGGAGCGATGACAGGTGGGGTCGATTTGGCCGGTTGCCCCTGGAGACGAGGCCGAGGTCGAGGCTCTGGTCTTTTTGTGACAGTGAAACCCTCAACATTCCCAGTATTGAAGTCTCCGCAGCTCTCATCAGCGACCTGCTGCTCGAACGCTTGTATCCTCGCTCTCAGAGTCGCCATGTCCTCTTCCTCCGCTCCGTCCTCGCTCTCCGATTGGCTGCGCTCGCTGTCGTCGCTGCAGTGATCAGGGAAGCCCCAGTCGTCGGAGCTGAACGCCTCCAGCAGCTCCTGCAGGTACTTCCCGTTGCTCCCCTCTGGGTTGGTGGAGTCGCCGGCTGCACGCGCCGCTAACGTAGCCAAACCGTCCTCACGCAGCTTAACCAAAGTCTGAACTTTAACCTCGTCGCTAACTGGCTGGCGAGCTAGCCTAGTGCGTGGGCGTGGCCTGGGGCGCTCCAAGGGCACATCTGGGGATGGGTCAGGCAATGCTGATGCTGAAGGCAACTGCTGGTCACTGAGAAAGTCGGAGCATTGCGTGTGTGTGGAGATGTGTGTTTGAGGCTCAGGATGTGCGTCGGTAGCTACGCTGTTCGCCTCAGAAGAGCTAACAGTTGATTGGCTGGAGGTGATGACATCAGGAGCATTCGGAGGTCTGGAAGTGCAGGAGGGAGGAGGTGGCCGGGGGGGCCTCGCTGATTTTCTATCTGAGAACAGAAAACACTCCTTTTAATAATAAATATTCAAATCTAGAACTCCCTCCAATCAGCTTCCTGTTTTACCGCGAGTCTCCTGAGGGTCGGCGGCGGGACCTGGGTCGGTCTGTGTGGCGATGGTGGTTCTACAAACCAAAGGTGAGGAGGAAGAGGCTGGAGGAGGATGGAGAACCTGCTCCTGTGTTTTCTCTCTGATCACCTCCTCATAGGAAGGAGGCGGCTAAAAAACAAAACAAGGGTTAAAGGTGACCTATAACGCTTCCATGAACAGGTTAGGACAGATCTATGGTCTACACAAAACATCTTTATCACAGTTTTACACAAAATCAGCTTAGATAATGAGATTTTATTCTGGTCAGTTCAGCCTATTTTGAACTGTTTTAGGGAATCTTGTCACTTCAAATCCAAATAAGCTGCTGCTGGCCATGCCTCCCAACTTAACATTTACACTCACACGTGAAAATGGCTGCAAACAGATCCAGAATTATACAACCAGACATCTTTGAAAAGCATAACCAACAAGAATGCAGCAAGTGCTTTCTGGATGTTAAGTCAACAACTAAATTTTTGTCACTTCCAGCAGCCATTGTACAGCGCATATGGCGGTAAAACCAGCCAACCACACATGCTGGAGCTGTTGGGGTTGCTAGGTAACAGGTGGGGCTTCTGTAGGGTTACTAGGTCAGGGGCAGTGTCTGAACATTTGTGACGTTACATTTAGAAACTCCACACACCAACCGCATTTAGTCATATTTTGTAATTTATTGATATTTATTGATACCCTCTTTGACAAACAATGGAGAAAATAATAAAACTAACAATATGAACAATAGGAACAGTTTTGTAGACTCTAAACATCCTTATTGTGAATCAACATTCTTGTGTTAAGAAATTTATCATGATAAACAATTAATTCCCACGCTTACTTCGTAATTAGGTTGCCAAGCAGTTACAACTCAGAACACCAAGAAAGGATGTAATTGAAACACACAAGTAAATAGTAGTGTGATGTAGAAATGAACTCTAAAGTTGTCGTTTATCATCGAAGCCTCACCTGAATCGTCGGAGCAATTGTGGGTCCCCAGATCTGTGCAGGCGGAGGAGGAGGTGGAGGAATCCCGCCAACGGCTCCAGGAAACCAGGATGTGGAGGGCAGAGGTTCTGCTGCCAAGATGGTGATCTCTGGTCGCCTGGCAACCGACAAACAACAGGAAGGGGATGTGGAAGGGGTCGGATGTGGCAGGGATGCACAAATCAAATCAGTTAGTTTATAAAAAGAACAAGGAGTCAGTTTGTAAAAATGGCTTCAGCTGATTAATTCAATTATGTGTCTTTCTATTCAAGCAGTGAAAATAGTTTGTGTTAATAAAGATCAGTCAAAGTTATCAATAAGAAAAAATAGATCCTTTCTTATAATTAATATTTAATATTAATATTTAATATTCAATTAATATTTTTCTGTTTTATGTCTGTCCAACCTGTAAAAAGGACAGAAATGTCTTATAATTTAGTCCTGCTGCACACTGGCTTTACTGCATTTATTTCAGCTGAAATACATAATAATTATCTGGGAGTTTTACCTCCTGTCTCTGTCTCTTTCTCTGTGCGTCTCTGAGACAGACGTGGACCTCGAAGCTGATGAGAGATTTAAAACAAAGTTACAATAAAGCAACAACAAAGCTGAAAGTTTAATATAAATGATTCAAGAAATATAAACCCCATATTATTATCATGATGTACCTGAACAATGTTTCAAAGCATGAACCAACGTCTTTAATAACGTCACCAAAAAATATAAAGTTAGTAGAAAAATGCCTCAAATTCAGAAGTTGGATTTAATGGTTTATTTTTTACGCATTAAAGATGTTTCCGACAATATTTCAAACTCTTTAAGACACTTCTACTTACTGGCCTTCAGTTTATTTAGATATCACCAATTCATAACAAATGTTGAGATAAACTTTAAAAGAAAATACTTTCAATTCAATCACACATTACAGAACAATAAGCTCAGTTAATTATTCAGATTAGATTAAAAAGAAACTCATTGCATCAAGTTAAAACTGATAACCTGCTTCTATTCTTCACCTTTCCTTATGTCTTTATGTGTTTTAGTCTTTTTATACTTTTTAACCAGTCTTTTTGGCATAAAGTGCCATTTAAACAAAACTGACAGTCGTTTTAAATTGGACCAAGCTTCAAATAGAAAACTTGAAATAAACCCAGAGCTTTTTTCCCCCCCTTCTGTCAACTCTATGTTTTGATTTATAGCGCAGACGAGATCCGTTTAATTCAGGTCCAAACAGCTGCATTTAAAACTGCAAGATACCAGAATATGAAACCAGATGTCTAAGATATTTATAGCACTCCATAAGATGGTCCAACATCAAAACTTTGACCTGACACAGTTGGAGAAGCTTCAGATTTGCAGAAGCAGGACATGTGGGTTATTTAGGTTACTAGAACCCTGTGTGGCATTTTTTAGAGAAACATGAGGGAAGCAAAGGGGAAGCAAAAGGTGGGAAGTCATTAAGTTGTAAACTTTGAGCCAGGCTGGGTTTCATTATATCTGAAAAGGTCAAACTGGATGTTTTCCATCATTAAAGGCAACATTTTTCCAGATCAACTAAGAGTTAAGCAACTCTGTAAACAGTTTAAATGGAAAGTTTGCTTTAGTTTGAATTTCTGGTGTGGAGGTTAAATTTCTTTAATCAACAGCATGAAACCTGGGATCAGCTTTGATCAGGTCAAATACTGATAAAACTCATTGCTTCTGGTCCAGTAAATGAATCAGTTTATGGCTTATAAACATCCACCATGCAAATAATTATAGTTCGATTAACTCAACTCTATCTTCAAAAGTTCAGACAAAAAGTTAGTAAAATCAAGTAAGTCTTTCATTTTCTCCTGGAATAAAAATACCAGCATAAATTATTATTAACCTGACTTAATTATCTGACAAATGAAAAACAGAATTGGAAAGTCCGCTCTGAAAATAAAAAATCTATCGCCCAGAAAAAGCCAAACAGTTTCTTTTCTAATCAAAGTTAAACTTGACCTACTTTGGCTTCCTGGCTGCGAGTGTTTGTGTTTCTACTTCACAGGAAATGGCCATAAAGTTTGTCACTTACTTCTCTTGATGACAGCTCTGATGGACGATAGAGGACCCTGGCTGCAGAGACAGGAAACAACATTATTCCACCTCATTCTGTATCTTTTACTGTTAAAAATCTTTTTATTACTTTTAGTGGCAAATTATCCTGATATCCAATTCTCCAGTACTTAGACTTTAAGCCAGTTATTTTCCTATAACAAATTCTAGAAAAAAAAGTCATCCTTTAATGTTTAGAAACAAAGCAAGCATCAACCAATAAGAATAGATTAAATATTAATTACCCAGCATATCAAGAAATACACAAAATACGTGCAACAATAATTACCAGCCATCATAAAGTTTACATGATTTTTTTGTCAAATAATTAACATGAACACAGAACTTAAAGTTTACCTTGACACTAAAATCAAACTTCAATCACCAAACAGATTAAAACTGAGCCAAAGTTGTTGGTTTTTAAAGATAAATATTCTGAAGCTGAATAAAAACAGACAGAAATCATGGATCCATCACAAGACAACAGATGTTCCTGGACCTTGAACTCTGTTCTTTGGGTCTCTTTTCAAGAGTTTTCCCATTAACAAAAACAAACTTATTTACACTGATGGAAACGAACCAATTCATTTTGTGTTCTTCTTTATATAAAAAAATTGTGCTGCTTAAGTTATACAAAGATAAATCAAAAAAATTATAAATAGGGATGCAAATAATTAATCAACTGACAATGGTTTATTAGATCAAACTTTCCATTCAATTAACTAATAACATCGGCTCAGACCTTGTTTCATGTTATAGTTTTTCCGCCATCCAGCAGGGGGCGCAGCTGGTCATCCTGAAGCGGAGCCAGCCGATGCAGAATTAAAGATGGCGGCGGGGCCATACCAGAACAGTAAAGAGAAGCGGCCCAGACAGAGTCCAATGGACCTTACCAAGCTCCGCCCACAACCGACCTAGAAAATCCCACGTGGCTGCAAGTCTCACAAACAAAGCCTCATGGTGCGTTGTTTCTCTGTCTTCCACTTCCACTGATTCTCTGCAGTGTACTTCTGACTCCATTAGTGCATCATTTCTACCGGATTTTCACAATATATCAGCTACTACAATGGACAGAGGAACTAAGAAGTTCATGTCATCTTTTTTGGATGAGATCAAGGTGTTTGAGCCACGCGACGCCTCCAACATTGAGCATGTCACAGCAAAATGCTTTCACTCGATGAGGAAAATGGCAGATTAACACACCCTCTACATCAATATAGCTGTGGACAAGATCACTGATGCCTATTGTTCTTGCAAGGCTGGGTAAGTCGGAAGTTGTAAACGATTGCCATTAAGCTGTACTTTGCTAACGGGAAGCGTGTGTTTGTGAGACGGCCACGCATGTGGTAGCCGTGAACCACGTAGGATGGGCATCAGCCAATGACCCTGTGGCAAGGTCCATTTGGGACGTACAATGCACTTTATACGATTCTGTTTTGAGATATAAACACCCGACATTCTCCTTAAGTGTCACATTAATAGCGCCGCATGACGGAGCAATGTCAGCTTCAACCAAAAGTTACTTTATAGGAAGGCGACGATGTGACGATGACAGAAAAACGGAGAAGACGCAGAAAAATTGCAACATTATATAAAAAGACACGATGACAATAATCACGGTTGATTTTGACGTCTGTGAAAGTTTAATAATTTGATTATTAAACTTATGAGTTATGAAAAACATAATTCAAAGTTAATAAAAAGATAATAAAAATAAAACATAATAAAAAGTTATGAAAAACATAATTTTTTGTTTATTCAATCAGTATTTAACACAACGGAAAGATGGAGGGCCGACCAGTTCTTAAGAACTGGAGTTGTTTGTCGATCAATTAACTCATTAATTGATAACTTGCATCCCTAATCAGAATTAAGTAATTGCAGTAAATGACGCTGCATTAACTGTTTATTTCTGACAGCTTAATTTAAGTGTTGATACTGGAGAACAGTTTTGAAGCCTTTCCCTCCATTACATCATGTTTAGGCGTGTCTGTGTGTGTGCGCGTGTGCGGGCGTGGAGGGGTGCACTCGTGTGTGTGTGGGTGTGTGTGGGTGTGTGTGTGTGTGTGAGTAACTGACAGCAGAGCAGACCAGAGTTTATTAGCAACTGCTTAAACATTTTTTAACATTGGGGTTACATTAAGATTACTCTCAAATTAAAAACTGGAATATACTCTGTTGTTTGGCATCGGATGTAAAGCAGAATCCAGACATTCACACCAATTAAACGAACAGAAAACGATCCTTTAATCATTTACCATTTAATGCGTCACCACTTGTCTATAAATTAAGGCTCTCATTTCTGAATGTTCTGAGGGTTCGGTTTTACAGGAGAGAAAAGTCATTTCTAATTGCTTTATGATGCAGTTTAAGGCTCTGAGTCATCGTCTGTGGGCTTTTATTTTGCACTGGTTCACTTCTCCACTCAAAGTCGCCTTTGTTTTAAACACATTTTGCTGAAGGTTAGCTGCTGAAAGCAATTACTGCAGTCCAAGTATAATAAAAAGTAGGCAACTTAATTAACATGTAAAAACCAGTTAAATTATTCAAAACCTGATGGATCAAGTTCCCCTGTTTTTTATTGAATAAACACACACGGGCTCCCTTAACCCAGTGACTTTTACAGGTCGCTATGCCAACCAGGCAACAGACTAAATACTTTGAGGAGTGTGTAAGAAGCAGAGACCAAATGGGAGGGAAGTTAAACTTGGAAGTCTGCAAAGAAACAGGAGAAACGTCTGAGCTGCAGAAAAACAGCAGGACCACTTTAACTTCTGGACATCGGAAGAAGTTTTGGTAACACTTTATTTGAAGGGATGTGCATAAGACTGACATGAGGACACCGACGTAAACATGAAGGAGTCTTTATGAATGTAAATAATGACACTTTTAATGAAAAGTTGCACTAAAAGTTGCATTAAAAGTCCATTAAAAGTGTCCACTTACATTATTTGGTAAATAATGACAAGTTCCATTAAAACTTTAATTAAAAGAGTCAACTTTGAAAGAATAAAGTTTATTTGTATAGCACATTTCAGCAACAAAGAATTTCTAACAGCTTTACATCATAAAAACATAGAAATACAAAGTCATAGAACATAGTCAACCATTAAGATTTAAAGGAAACCAGTGTTTCAGCTGTTTTGCAGTTTTCTGGGAGTTTGTTCCAGATTTGTGATGCATAGCAGCTGAATGCTGCTTCTCCATGTTCGGTTCTGGTTCTGGGGATGCAAAGTTTTGCTTTAAAAGTGTCATTATTTACCAAATGATACTTCATGACAACAACTGTAAACATTCATGAAGACTCCTTCAGTGTCATCATGTCAGTCTTATGCACACCTTTTCAAAGAAAGTGTTGCTGAAGTTTTGCTTGATCCAAACGTTCATTTGAAATGATCAAAAAGATTCAGCATCAAACAGTATCACCTCATGGACCAGGCGGTTTTCTACATGTGGGAGGAATAAAACCAACTTCCTGTTGGCAGACAGTCAAGCTGCCAGGAGAGAAACCTCGTACCTGTGGCGATGCTCCGGCTTACGTCTGTCAGGACGACCTGAGGAGAAACACAAAGCAACATTTGCTTTATTAATTCTGGAAACTGCAACAATTAGCAGCTAAATGAGCTTCACAATTTTAGAAAAACATAAAATCTCAATAGCCTGAAGAATATTGCAATAACCCCTAATAAAGTAAAATCTGATTTTCTTTTCAAACCAGATCCAATTTTCAACATTAAGAAAATTTTTTCTAACTTTCTTTTCTAAAAAGTTAAATTTAACTGCGACAGACTGGCGACCTGTCCAGGGTGAACCCCGCCTCCCGCCTGGTACGTAGCTGGAGATGGGCACCAGCAACCCTCCCGACCCCATTAGGGACAAGGGTGAACAGAAAATGGATGGATGGATGGATGGATAAATTTAATCAATAAAATTGATTCATACTAGCATTTTACTAGTATGAAACCATACTGACAAAATAAGCAATATTTTCAATTCAAAATTCCTTTTTGCTGCTAAATATGAAACAGACATATGAGCTCAACAACAGAGGTATTTATTGTTTGTAATGTTATTTATTCCAACTCCTTTTAGCACAACTTGAACACAAAAGTCTTTTCCACCGTCCAATTATATCGTTTTGTAAAGCAAAAGTTATCCAATAATGGGCCAAGAGAAAAAGTTTAGTCATCCATCATTGTTTAGTTTCAGTTTAGTTTGTTTTCAACAATTAAAATACAGATCACAAATATTAAGAAAAAAAAATAACAGTACAGGAAGAGCCAAAAGCCCAATGGATTTATGTAAAGTATCAACCCAAATAGCATATAAAAAATACAATCAATTGATCATAAATTTAGGAATACAATCAGTAAATCTACAAAGTATTAATGGAAATTTGAATAAAATATGGAACAATGAAAAAGTGACAATTCCAATTCTTTAAGTACATTTTTGAATAAAATTTTTAATTTTTACAGAATGCCCGTTTACAGATGTCACTTGTGCGTCAGATTTAAGGGCGTACCAGAAACGCACAAATAAAACCACCTTTGTATGTAAAAAAAAAAAAGGTGATTAATTGCTTTTTTTAAAAAAGTATGCATTGAAAAATATGCAAGTAATTAATCAAAATTCACAAGTTAAAGTCCCAGCTTCAAAGAAAACAAACAAAAAAAAGCATCAGATAACTTTCCAGTTCTCCACTCAGTAGCAGCTTCCACACTGAAGACTGTTAGCCTGATCTGTTAGCTCTTGGATAAAGAGTACAGACCGTTTATGTTCTGAATATCTGCTAAAGTGGAAAATGGGTCAAATCTGGTCATTTAATGAATCTCTAAGCATAAATATTATGATTTGTGGGAAGCAGGGGAAAAAAAACAAAGATCTGACCTTTGAACCAGTTATGATGATTCTTGATAGTTTCACACCAAAACAAATTTTAACAGAGTCGACTTGTTGCTCTGTATGCTCAACATTTCTTGCTATTTTTCGTTCTTTTCCAATCTGAGCTTAAGCAACATGTTATCCAGGAATGTTAAACGTTAAATGTGTCATTATTCAGTCTGGTAGCTTTGCAGCATACAGAGAAAATGATGAGATCATCTAAACTTTGTTTTCCACCAGATGAATCATTGCTTTTATCTGCCCACTCATGGCTCCAGCTTTAACATGGACGCCACCGTCTTCCCTCCTTAAACCAACACTTTCTCATCTGTTTTCGCCATAATTTGCATTTTTCTCTCTCAAACAAAATAACGAACAAAGACATTCATTAAGGTGGAAAATGTCCCTCAACCGTCACTGTATTTTACCTAAAGTTACAACATTAAAATGTAGAATATGTTAATCAAATGAAGCAGTTTTCTATTTAGTCTTGTAGCAAAACATCGGTTTAGATACGTGTTAAACTGTTAACACAAACTAGTCTCACATTTCCTAAATTTAATGATAAAAGAAAAAACTAGAGAGGAAAAGATTTTCCTTTCTGGATGTGAATGTTTCCATTGCCTACCTCCTTTCCACTGCTTTTCTTCACAGTCCAAAGTGTAAACTAGGTCAGCTTCATTTCTCTAAGAATCTAGAGAAAACTAAACTTTAAAGCCTAAAAAGTATTTTTTTTTTACTTCTTAGTTTTCTTCACGTTTTGCGGATTGAAAAGTTGAAAGTTAATCCCTTCAGGCTTGTGTCTGCTTTTCCTCTAATTTCCCAGCCTCTGAAACTCTAACCGGACCGCCTGTTAGCTCCGGATGGCTCCCCTGATTGGCTGGGAGCTTCCAGGAAGTGGGGCTGTGATTGGCTGCAGCCGGATTCTGCAGGAGTCATCAGGGTTTTAACACTTCCAGATGTTTGTCTTAGCGTTGAGCTGGAGCTGTGCTGCAACACGCAGACAACCAACGCAGCAAATTTCACTTCGTGCTCGTCATCAGGATGCTTTCTGCTCTCTCAGGAGGAGGTCAGAGGTCAGAGGAGGTCAGAGGTCAAATACAGCTGGAGAAATTTCCAGCTGTATTTTGCAGTTTACATCTACCAAGGGGAAAATACTTAAAAAGAGTTTGCAAAACTTTCTGATCACATTTTTACTTTAATTGATCTCTGAAATCCAGTGTGGCTTATTTTCTTAAATCCTTGTTAATAAAAGGTAAAATACTCGGATTTAAGATGCATAACCTTAAAACGTTTTAGTCAGTTACCAGCTTTCAACAAACCAAAACACACATGTTTAACTTCTAACACCTGTTTCACTCAGACAGACATCTGTTGGAAAGGTGGGTTGAATGTTTTAGCATTTAGCCAATTATTTTCCAGAATGTTTCTGATAAAATGGCTGGAAAATGGAGCTTAACTTACAGCGGCTGATTAAAGGGTTTTCACAACAACTCGCCCCTAAAGATAAAACAACTCACATGCCAGAACAATTAATGACACAACAGCGTTAAAGCTTGAACTCTGCATGCAAACAGAGCAGAGCAGAAAATATCTGACAGGTTTTTTTATAGTTCAGTTTTAATCTTTCACTGTGTTGCTAAATACTGGAGTCAGAAGAAATCAAATGGAAATATGAGAGCACTGATTTAAAACAGATTTGTAAAATAGCAATGATGTAATCCGAAGAGCATCTTAATGGAGCTCAGATTCTTGTGATACGTTAAAATCTCTTTCTGTCTTACACAGAATGTGGTAATAATGCAGAAAACCTTAACATTTTATCTTTATGATGCATTAAAATGTTGCTTTCTGGTAAATACTCACTTTACTAAAGGAATAAATTGTCCTTCCTGTGAGAAAAGAAAAAGAAGAAGTTTTCTTTCAGCCAGGCTTTGCCCAGCAACAGGTAGGGGAGGGGAATCAGTGAGTTTATTCATTTAATCTTTTCAAACAAATCGACTTTAAATTTCAGGACGGTGATGAAAAGTTTTAAAATCTTTTTTTCTGACTACATCTCTGTCGTTTATGTCCAGTTCAGTATTCGCTGATATTTTCGTGGAAAGTAACTCCAATGTTTGTGGAGAAAATCTAACATATTCAGGAAAGAAATGCAGTTTACGAATCTGAAATAGTGACGCAATACCAGTTGACACGCTATTAGCTGGCCTTTGAAAAGCAGCCAATCCTGGAGCGCCATTTATTTTCCTTGGCTCTGATTGGCTGAAAAGAGGAAATAAGGAAGACTATGGATGTTAGCTTCTGTGGCAGCACTTAGATGGTTTTTATTGTATTTATGCGTAATAAAGTATATTTGATGTTTTTATACTATTACAATCTGCAGTAATAAGAGCTTTTAGAGGAGGTGTGAGTATTCGATGATTAAAGGTTGTATTTTGTAAACTTTTCAGTGTGAAAGGTCACAGTTAAAAGGTTTATATGCGTATTTATTTCAAGGATATTTTAGCCCAGGGTGAAGAGTGTTATTTATTCTCATGGTCAAATAGTCTGGGAATGATATTTTGGTTAATATGCTGACCTTGTTGTTGATAAAATGTAATAGTTAGACTGTAAACATACAGGACTGTTCTCTACTTGTTTTCTTTAAGGTCAGAAAGACAGATCAGAAGAATATATCATGATTAATCTTATTACTCCAACAGTTAAAGCTGATTTCTCATCCTTCTGTTTATCAGTGTTTCTGCAGCCGTGGTAACTATCACAGAGAGACATCTAGCCGACTCCGTCGCAGCAGTTTTAATCTATTAGAGAACAGAAAACATGAGTTTATGTGGATCTTTTCAAAAACATTCGGGTTCATGGTTAACTATCCAAAATGTCCTGAATATAAAGTAAACATCTGGTTTATTATTCAAGCTAATCCAGGAGTTAAATATTGAGATATATCGGTCTCCATATCCAAAAGAATAATGAAGGTCTTTCAATACATAATTTAACCAGAACTGATGCATTTATGTAAACAATACGTAAAATATCTATTTTGACAAATTAGAACAAATAATTCATAGTTGTTCTACTCATCAAGTTGAAAGAACAGAAATCAATTAATTAGCTATTATTTTTGAATTATTTTTGTTTATTATATTTTCATCTTGTTTTATAGTTAATAAAATAATGTCTGCCTCCACAGCTTGTCTGGTGATTAAACTGTAAAAACATCTCCGTTGACGTCACCTGCTCATGTTTCCTTCCTGTCCTGAAGGTCTGACATCCATCCTGTTCGGTTACCAAGGAAACCCAACAACAGGCTGCCGTGCTGCCAAACGCTCTTTACGAGACTTTTACAAATATAAATAATCGCATAATTAAAAAACAAAATAGTGAAATAGCTACGAAATAAAGTTTAAAAATCAAACTGATAATATATTTCTGACCTGGAAGGATAAAAACTAAAGAAAAAGTTTATGATATAGAAACTAAGTATTTGCTGTTTTTTTAATTAAATGTCTTGTTTTTGTTGACAAACATGTTTGACTCCTAAAATAGGACTTATTGTGTAAAGTCAAAACAACAATCAACAATTAAAACTAGTGTTAAAATAATTGTAGCTTTTAGTGAGAAAAAGGAGGATTTTCTTACCAAAAGCTACGATTATTAAGCTTAATAATATTTGAATATTTTGTAAAATAGTCAAAATACGAATATTTTACATATATGAGAGAAAGCTTGAATGGTTCCAGTGCATGATGCCAATCAAGGGAATAAAAAAATACAAATAAATAAACATTAAACAAGTAGCAAGGCTGTCATAAAAGTTCAATTACTTGCAAAAAACAAACCAAATCTACTGAGAAGAAAAGAAATGCTGCAAAAACACCAAATCTTACCAAGTATTTTTTGTCTGGTTTTTAGTGCATATATCTTATTACACTTGAAATAAGACAAAACTAACTTACAAGTGTTATTTCAGCAAGATATAGATACATTTACTTAAGACAATTTCCCTATGTTGTAAGTGAAATAATCTACCAGTGGAACAAGTACGTTTTCATTTACTTAAATTATTTACTTAAAACAAGCTTATATATCTTACTGATAAATTGCTTTTAAGTTAGTTTTATCTTAATTCAACTGTACTAAGATATTTCTGCTAGAAACTGGATTAAAAACACTTGGTAAGATTTGGAGTTTTGCAGTGAATAAATTGACAGTGCAGTGGGAAAAACATTAAAACTTAAAACCACCTGGCCTCATATATTATTAAAAGCAGAGATTAGATGCATAATGCATTAAATATATTACATGCTGTTCAACAGGACAGCCAATCTGTTTTTAATAATGTTAAAAAAAGATTTAATCTGTTGTACAGAACAACTTTAAACCTGCTGCAGGTTGTGACCTGGTGGAAAAGGAGAAGCAGGTTAAAAACAAGCAGCAGCTCCAGTCAGACCAACTGGTGGCTCTCATTTGCATTTGGTTTTTGTCTCTGTGAAGCAGGTGAGACGCTGACCTTCCTTTATTCATGAGCTCTCTGCTCTTCTTAAGGCCTGTTATACAACCCGGATACTTTCCTTCACTCAACACACTTCCACAACATGAATACATTACAGCATTACACCTGAGGAAAATGACTGGAACAGTTATGTTTTGTGCTTTTCTCACTTTAGATCCATGTTTAGGATCAAGGTTTTATTCTTCTAAATGTCTTTGCTGTGGACTTTTACATTCACAAAAAATTCAAATGAATGCTCCGATCCTTTGCTGAAATTCAAGTTGTTTTTTGTTTTTTTTAATGCTCGTTAATACTACTAATTAATTGCAACCGCAGTCAGACTCCTGTGTGAACGGTTTACGACCCCAAAGCGAGCCGCATGTGCAGAAGAAGAACTCTGACGTCACACAGCAGGACTCTGTTTACAGAAGTAATAATGGACGCCGCCATCTTTAAAACCAAAAGTTGTCAAACTGGTTCAGTCGATGAGTTCAAAACTGTATGATCTTAAACTTTTTAAATATATTATATATAAAATTTATTTTATTTTTTTTCCCATCTATTTCTGCCAGGTTTATGTTTTATTAAATAAATGAAAGTTAAATTGAACCTTTAACATTAATTTGTTCATTTATCTCAGATGAAACTGAATGACTCTCTTCTCCATTGAGTCTTTTCACTGTGTTTCACAGTAAAACTCCAAACTTACTGCATTTTATTAAAATTTTAGGTGACAGACCAACACAAAACAGTGCATAGTTGTTTGCTTTTAAATAAAAGCAAACACTTATGTTTGCTTTTTTTGCTTTCTTTTAATTAATAAGCATTGGTTACCTTCAGCCACTGTTTACATCTAGATTTACTGCGTCTGTCTTCTTACCTATGGAATGACGTAAAATGCGACATCACCGTTCGAACTGCAGGAACTTCCAAATCCATCCGATATATTTTTACCAATTCAGCAAACATGTTAAAGTGGAACAAATCTGATGTTTTGAGGGTGAAAAGATCTGAAATGGGCCTGTCAGACTACCCTAAAAAAGTCAAATATTGGTTTAATTTTTCCTGCTGTGTGACCGTTGCCTTGGTTACTGTTTTATTTTGGCTAGTAGGAGAAATGTTTGGACTTTCAAGGAAAACCCAGTAAAACTACAAGACTATTTGAGTTCTAGTGTGATTCAAATCAACATTTTCTTCTTTTTCTTCTGTTTTTTTAACTTAATCTGCTTCAAAGTGAGTTGGTCTAATGTAGTGTATTGTTTTTTTTAAATATTTTTACATAATTTTGTTCATATTTTCTGTTTCTTTACAGCTTTGTAACTCATTAAACATTAAATTACATCTGAAACATCTATATCTGTCGAAACAAGCAATAAATCAATTAATCACATGTTAAATTAAAAAACTATTTTCCATTTGCATGATTTTATGCAGTTTTCTACTAAAAACTGGATGATAAAAATCTTCAGTCTGCTGTTTTGGTCTGTACTAGCCTTTTTATTTTTAGATCAATTTTATTCCTTGTTTTTGTGGTTTTGTGTTTTTATTTTGGACATTTAAAATGTCTTTCAGTTCCAATGTTAAATGTTCATTTGAATTTAAAGCTCATTTACCTTTAAGGATGTGAATTGTTTATCGCAATAACTTCTGGGACAATTTATCGGGACGAGCCTAGAGATATCCAATATATTCTGACTTAAAGGCTGATAGAATCTGTAAAACTGAGGAAAAGCAATAATATTCATCACACAGGTATTCTTTTAGCTACAAACATTTCAACATAAAGTTATTTCTTCCTTTCAAAATAAGAATACTTTGCAGATATGAGACTAAACACCAAGGCTGTTGAATTTGGGGCTGAAACAAAAGTCTAAAACTGTCACTTTATATCAAGGAATGAACAGCCACCATATTTTTTAGTAAGTTATAATTTTACAGTTGAAAATAGCAGCATTATGACTCTCAGTGGCTCTTGACGGTTAAAGCCGCCACCACAACACTTTAAATCTTGCTGACTTCCAAACCACAATCCTGTAAAAACAACCTCAAGGAGAAACAAAACAATGACAACGACATAAAAATGGTGTCATGGTGGAATATAGATGTTTAAAAACCTGGTTACATGTATTGTGGGTAATTTTTCTACAGCCACCTTAACCACAGGTTAGGTTGTCTTAGACAGTAACAAACAACAGTCAAGAACAGGTAAAAGGTGTAAAATTACTACCTTATGTTTCTAAGATTGAGTCTAAAAACATTCTGCCAAGCAACAACATATGCATGTAATCAAATAGCCGTCAGTGAAGGAGAAGAAAGCGGTTTCTTAGTTTGGTTTGGGCGAGTTTTGACCTGTACAGTGATATGACTGAATGTTGTCTTAAGCATTTAAGGCGTTGGGTTGAATCAGTCCACACCCACTGTGGAACCGCATGGTTTCCCCACACTCTCTCTGAGTCACTGAGTGCCGAAAGGAAGCAGCTAAATTCAAACATTAACCTTCGAAACAGATTTATAGTGTGATAATATCGATAATCCTGTCAGATGTTTTCCTTATGTGATACCAGACTAAACATTTGGCTCATGTAATTTCAAACAATAGCAAGAAACTTGAAGTTAACTTGTCGCAAATGCCTATTTGTGCAGCAAGGACTCCAGTATTTACAACTTAAGAGGATAAAAATAAAGAAAAACAATCAATCAAAAAATATTTTTGGTCAATCGACGAAAGCAAAAATATCTGGGCGATTAAATATTCTGAAAATCACTGAACTATTACAGATCTGAGCAGACATTTTACAGTCGGTCGCTCCAATCAACTAACCAGTAATTACGCTACTGGATGCACCGTTACTTCAAAAAAAAGTGAACTTAAGTTTAAAGAATTTCCTGATAAAGTAAACATCAGAGTGGGGTAGAGTACCAATACGTTGTACTGAAGTAAAAAGTAGCCGCTCAGGATATTACTCAAGTAGGAGTAAAAAAGTATTTTGAACTTAAGTACAGAGTAACATTTGATTTCTTTTGATTTTGTCTTTTACAATGATGTCAAACAAAACAAAGTCATAAGCAAATTATGGCCATTTTAAAACTAAAACTACAAATATAATTATAAAAATATCAAACTTTAAGCAGATAAAACACTTTACTTGGAGCGCCACAACCAATTGGGAACGAGGGGTGAGAGAATATACAGAGTTTAAAGTACTTCCAATAACTGGTACTTATCTATAATCATTTGACCTCCAAAGGCTCAATAACGTTACAACATAGCTGGCGTAGAGACAAGAGGTCTCACTCTATGATAAACTGTAGGGCTGAATCTACATTTTATGGATGTTTTGCTAAAATGTGTTTGTTCATTGATATATAAGTGAAAGTAAAAAGCACAATGTAGTCAAACTACCAAAAGTACACCATTTTCAAATAAATGTAGGCAGTTCCTACATATCTCTGGTAAACATACGCATAATATTATTTATCTACTTGTTTTTATTCCTATTGAGAATGACCAAACCATTCTAGTTTGATGTACCTTAAGAGAATTTGAAAATAATACAAGCTGAGTGTCATTTTGTTTCTCTATCATTGTTTTAATGGTGAAAATACAATCTATAGAAACAACTTTGATCTTTGACCGAATAAAATGGACAACAGTCTACAAAATTACATTTATTTTAGGTACTAAAGAGACTAAATGTTACATTTTCATTTCTAGGTTTCACAAATTTTACATATTGTTGGGAATTGTGGACCATAATTAGATTATCAGAAAGTCCTAAAGCATTGCTAACTCAATGTTCCACTAATTAGCCACAGAAACGTTCAAAGAGGCTCAAAAATAATTATTAAAGTGTTTAAATGCTTTTTTTAATAAGTCTATTGGCTGTAGGAGGATTTAATGCTTCTGGTTACTTATGGTGACGCATTAAAATGTTGGCAAACCAGCTAGAGATGAGAGGAAGATGAGTTTTTGTCAGCATGGTGTAATATTTCACAGTCATACTCCAAATATCACAGCTGGCTCCATGTGAAGCTACAAAAGAGCCGCTCATTTAAAGAGACAGCGCACTTTAATCCAGTTTTCACCCAACATGTATTGTTATGGACACTAATTATAGACTACAATTATTTTTTCCTGGATAAGAAAGCTTACTCGCTTGTGACAGCTGATTTTATACAAACTATATTGAAAGATTGAAGCGTGAGCAGGTGCAAAACAGGGCAGTAATCAGAGCATTTCTGCCCTTTATTTACCTCCGGAGCTGTTCGGTTGTCGTCGGACCACTTGATCCCGGGTGTCTCTTCGCAGGTTTTCCTCCTCTTCTTCTGACCGAGCTTCTGCCATCTTTAAACCCCCTTTATACGTCTCCTAGATTTAAATATTTTTCGCTTCCCTGTGTGAAAACTGAGCCGCGGTTCAGCGCGGAAAGCGCTGCGACATTTCCATCTCCCCTCCCCGGTTCTTCGTCGCTAACATCCACCACAACACAGCGTCGACCCGGGACAAGTTCACCCAAGCACCGATAACTTTTCAGCTCCAAACGACTTCCAGGTCTGGGTAGAAACTCTGCCTCGGTGCTCGGAAGTCATTCGCGGAGGAAGGAACTGCATGAAATGAAAACCTCCGGTTATTATCCGGTGGGAACTGGCTCTGTTTCGCTTGAGGACTTTCCTCAAGCTTCCCCGTTTCCCCGCGAGCTCCTGATACGGAGCCGCACGAGCTGCCACTTCGTGACGTCACCAACTGAAAAAAAAAATTTTAAAAAAATGGAGATGACAAAAAGGTAATCTAACTGCAGAGGCGGTACCAGCTTTAATGGGGCCCAAACCAAAATGTCATTTTTAATTAGGGGCCTCTTAAAAATGTCAAAGTGTTTTACAATTTTAAAATTTTCTTGTGAAAATGTTATTTTAATGACTAAAATGGAAATAATTCATAAAATAATGGAATTAATTTTTTTTTCAAATCATCTTCTTTCAATATGAAACTTTAACAAAAACTTCAGGTATGTGTCTGTGCCTTTTTGGTTAAAACAAGCTTCTTTTTCATTCAGTGAAGTTATTCACGGCGGGTAGAGTATCCAGAATGTTTACTGAAGTAAGAGTAGTGATACTTCAAAATAAAAATACTCAAGTAAAAGTAAAATGTAGAGCATAGTAAAATTATTTCAGACAATATATATATTTTTCAAAAGTTGGCCGGGAGCTTCCAGATTTAAATAGCCACATGGATAAAGAGTGACAGTTGTAAATAGAGAGAGAGGGGCTAATATTCTGACCGGGTCAATTCTGCAGCTAAGATCTGGAGAGCTTGAAAGTTAAATTTGTTTTGCTTTCAAGCGATTAAAAAAAGTCTTTCTTTTTTTTTTTTTAAACAGTCACTTGCATGAAATACAAGCAGCAGAAATTGTTCAGCTTCAAAAGTGGTGTAGAATTATGACTTAGGATTTCCTTCTCTACACGTTTTATAAATTGTTTCTAATTTTTAGTTAATTTAAATGTAAATTAGCTTAATTTTACCTTTCAGAAAGAAATAGAGCAAATTTAAATGTGGGTTTATTATTGAAGTGTATTGGGCGCCCCCTGCTGGCCACAGATCCCCTAGCAGCGCCTAATTTGTTAGACTTAGACTTAGACTGACTTTATTGTCATTTTGCATGCACAGGTTGTATACAGAACGAAATTTCGTTGCATACGGCTCAGGACAGTGTTTTGAGCTTCCAATGTTGTGAGGTTACTCCGGAATAAAATAAAATACAGTATAAAATATGAATATAAATATAAATATAAAATATAAAGTGCAGGACTGACAGTAAAAAGGAAGTTACTTAGCTCTGTTGCGACTTAACTGGAAAGTAATGACTTTAATCATTTAAAAAAATGTCAAACTTATTTTATCATGTGGTATATTAGTCCACACTAATCAGGTTTTCTCAAAATACTTTAATATTAATCATATTTTAACATTATGTTAATTTTTGAACATTTCAAACAATAAACCATTTAGAGAAGCTTGACAAAAACATGAATTGTTTTCTCAGTATTAGTCTAGAAAAAAAATGGGTTTTTGATTTTAATTATACTTTGTAAATGTAAACAAGCCTTCCTTTCAGATGTATCAGCTTTTTTAGACTTTCACTAGATCGTTGATGATTCTTTACACAAAGTGCTTCAAACGTTAGTTTTAATAATAGGCCTTCAAATAAAGACAGTGAAGACCTTAGTGGGGAAAATGACAAACAAATAAATAAAAAAAAGACACAAGCAGCATATCAGTGAAAAATAATTGCAGATGTTTTCAACTTTACCGACACACACAGTAGTTGCAGTTCTAGGTTCTTGCCAGAAGATGGTGCTGTAGCACACAAAACAAAGCGCTGAATCACGTCAGTTTACATCCATCCATCCATCCATTTTCTGTTCACCCTTGTCCCTAATGGGGTCGGGAGGGTTGCTGGTGCCCATCTCCAGCTACGTTCCGGGCGAGAGGCGGGGTTCACCCTGGACAGGTCGCCAGTCTGTCGCAGTGCAACGTCAGTTTACATCCTCAGAAAAACTGTACATACAACTGGCAGTTTGTTAAAAATAAAAATAAAATAAAAGGTTTGAGATTATTTTTGGCAAAAAGAAAAGTAAATAGCCAAAATAAAGACAATCGATCAATCATATTATTTGTAGAAGACAGTTTATGACGCCCAATGCAGGAAAAAATTAAATGACAAAACAGATGGAGAGCAAATAGGGGACAAGAATCCAAACCATAATCACACCACCAAATGTTAAACTAAGTAAATAAACAATCAGACAGATTAAAAAGTGAAAGTGAATAACTAAAATTTCTTTCTATTTGTAGAGTATTTTGCAATAATTTTAAAATGCAAAATTTTTAAACAACTTTCAACCATAAAAAAAATTTGTTAAAATAATCTGGAATTTACATTTAATTTATGATGAAAACACAAACAATAGTAAAAGTGTAACCAAAATATTAAAAATCTTAAATTTTTTAACTTAATTTTTTTATTTAATTTGCATTTTTTTATGAGAAATCTAACAAAGCATATAATAATACAGGTATGTAAAATTCATTGAGGGCAGCGGTATCCTAATAATATAATAAAATGACATAATAAAACATTATTGAAGTACAACCTGTCTCAGAATAACTGTTCTAATTTTAATCATTTGCATCAAACATAAAAATGTTTTATTCTCATTAAGGTGGTGATATGGTGACCAAAGTTGGATCATGTAATTAAAACTTGAGTGTAATTAAAATTATTTTAATTGGGTATACAGACAATTTTGCATGAAACTGTCTGAATTCCTGTCTGACACACTTCTATATTTTTATATGACCTCAACATTTTTATATTATAATATTCAGATGTAACTGAAGTCATCATTTCTCTCAAAACAAAGCAAACCAGTCTATTTATAACTATTGTATTACGCGAATGGGCGGGGCTTCCACTCCAGGTGGGCGTGGTTTGTTCTGCCAGTGGGCGTGGCTACAGCGAGCCTGTCGGGCAGCAGCAGAATGAGTGACTGTTGAGCCGCTTAAAGCCTCATAAATGACACAGCGGCCAGAAACAGCAGAACCTCTGAGCTTCAAACCCAACAAACCTCTGGATTTATGAACGTTTCTGGATTTTAAACGGTCTGTGGGAACTTTTTTTAGTACTTTTAGCAACTTGGAGCAACAGACAGCCAACCACAGAGGTAAGAAACATCTAGCAGCCGTTACCAAATCACTGCGACAGACACCTATAGGTAGACTGAATTACTGATGTACAAAAGGCAATTAAATATACACAGCAATAAACACGCTCTATGCCATTTAAATAAGCCTATAAAGGGGTAAATAAGAATAAAACAGCAATAAAAAGCAATATTCAATAGAAGGATCAAGAAGGGTCACATCTCTTCAGTTTGACTTGTTTAATATAATAATATCCAGGTTTGTTTTGTTTTGTACTGCTGAGCAATGCTGGTCCACCTGTTTCTGTGTGATGTAGGAGGATTCATTGACCTGAACAAACATTCAACAAATAAGTTCTGCTCTGAACGCTGCTGTCCAAAACCCAACCAGAATCAGAAAATGGAGATGTTTCAGAAGAGATTAATAGGTTTATTTTTCAGTATCTTTTTGACATCAGAATTTCAAATTACAGAATCAGTACAATCCTTAAAATGAGTGGTTTTCTGTCAATTTCACCGGCTTTACATGCTGGTTTGACTTTTTTTTCCTGTGGCCATGTAAACACAAACGGTCTGATCTGCTGGATCTTTAAATAAATATTTAATTTCTGATTTTAAAAAAATGACACAAATACTTTATTGTCATTTTCTTAGTTTGGATTGTGGACTGATTTGGAGATTTACATTAGGTGTGTGAAGCTAAATATGGGTTTATAAAGTTCCTCAACACTTTTAATCACAAATAAAAGGAGAAGCATTTTAAGACTTTTTAAACATTTTACAATGGCTGCAATGAATTTTGGAGACCATTATTTTAGTACTATTAATAATGTTTGAAACTCCAAATACTGGCTTAATACATGAATTGTGTTATTCATAGATTTAAATGGAGTTCAGTCAGATGAAATGCATTTTAATTCATTTAAATAAAATTTTAATTTATCTGATTCAGGCGTGTTGTTAAAAAGCTGCTATCATTTATCACTTCCATTCTGAGCAAGAGCAAGGGGATAGTGGAGAGAAAAACTCTGATTTAACATGAAGAATCCTCTAAAAAAAACAGTGATTGTCACTTTAAATTCAAAATATGAATCCAAAACAAAATGACTTCAAATCTAAAAAACGTACCACAAAATTAAACGCAACTTATTGACACATGAGCTCAGTGCAAAGGACAAGAAAGTAAATGAACCAATGTGAAGAAAATTGAGCTACAAATAGGTAATACTGCAAAAGAATAAAAAAAATTAAAAAAAATAAGTAACATTAAAAACTTGCTAGAAAATGATAAAATAATCGTTGGATTTTAAGGGAAAGTTGCAGTAAACATTCACATTTCTAGTTCTGATTTAATGGATCAAACCGTTTCTGCACACCTCAGGAGTTTGTTTAGAGATCATAGAAACTAAATACTTCCTGCCGTTGATTATTCCTCCTGGGAACAAGGAGTGAGCTGGACTTTGACTCCAGCAGCAGCATTTTGGACCAGCACCAGTTGCCTGATGGATTTTTAAATACATTTTCAATATTTTTATCGTCTTCCTCAGCAGTTCTTCTGTCTGTTTTAATTAGAAACACTTTATTATGACAGTTTTCTAAGTTTTCTAAGCTGATTTTGTAATAATGTCTGTGTAATTTGGGGTAAGGATCCATAATGACAAATGGATTCTTTGGATTCTGTGCAGTTTTTCCTCTTGGAGTAATTTCTGACCCATTCAGTCATTGATACTTAGACACATTAAGTGTCTGTAAGGCACTTTGGTCAAATGGTCACACAAAATATGAAGTTTTATATCATCAGCATATATAGTAAGAGATCTTGTCTCTATAATCTGAGCTGGTGGATCATATGGATAAGTCTGTCACAATAAGCAATAAATCAAAAAATTTAATTAAAAATATTAATTCATTTAATGCTATTAAATCAATTAATTTAACTGCCTCCTTTTAGAAGAACAATTTTGTTTCCCATGATTTCAGTTTTCAGTTTATTTGTTGTTTTATTTATTTAGGATATTTAAAATGTATTCTAGTTACAGTGCTAAACACTCTTTAGAAATTAAAATGTATTGATCTTTGAGAGGGTGAAAATGGTTTCAAAACATCAATATTATCATTTATCGCAATAATGTTTGGGACAATTTATCATCCAGCAAATTTGTTATCCTGAGAGGCCTAAATATATATATATATTAATTAAAAGCAGTCTGAGATTAGAGCCTTGAGGAACCCCAGCTGTGATCTTTGTTAGCTCAGATTCATAATGTAACTAAATGACATGTTTTCACATTGGTGACGATAAAGACCTTAAATTCAGACCCTTATTATGGTCTATAATAAGGCTCAAACTCTTCAGACAGTCAAATAAAGCTCCACTTTTTTAATTACTGCAGTTTAATTAGATTATTATCAGCTTAAAACCTAAAACATTGAATTAAAACGGGTCAGAAGAGAGTCCAGGTAACTGTGTTTGGCCGTTTGTTTAATCTCTGAAGGCATGTGGCTGTCGGACTGACTGACTTTGGGATTAAACATCATCATCTCATCTCAGATTACTCCCCATCTCTGTCTGCAACAGAAACAAACACGCTGGTTCTTCTCTCTCTGTGAGGACCACCGCTGACCTGATGCATTCCTCAGCTCTTATCTTAAATCAGATTCAAACCTTGAAAGGATGATCAGGTTTCAGTTTGGTTCTGCAAAAACTCACCAAATATTTTAATATCTGTTTGCTGGTTTGCAGAGGTAAACAAAGTATGAATCCTTTTATAATTGCATGGATAACAGATGATAATTTTATCTGTTTTTGTCATGAAGTTTTCTGGATTTTTTGCATGCTGTGTGTGCAACTAGGATTTGAATCAGAGGGTTTTTGTCTACAGACACACCACCCATTATATTAGTGGTAATGTGAGCTGCATGTTCGACTTGAACGTCTGCAGCCATGTTGGCTCGCAGGAATGCAGTCAAGTCGGTTTGCGAGGTTTCTGAGTGCGACTAAACAATTTGCTGCATATTTTCTAAAATCCATTTTTTATGTGATCCAGCAAAAAGAGAAGTTGATAATATGCTTTTAAAAGCTAATTTTTAACACCAGACTTTACACAAAACATGCTAATAAAAATAATGAAAGCTGCACAGTTTAAATTACTGGCTGTGTAATTATCTCATCTCAAATGCGCTGAGCTGGAGAAAATGCTCAGACAGAAACACACACACACCAACACACACAACCTGGGATGACCAAACAGGAAATAGGAACAAAATCCAACAGTTTATCCCATCCAAACCCACACAGATTAGAGCCCAGATGGTTCAGGATGAATTAGTTTGACTCTTCTTATGGGACATTTATGTGTTCAAACAGTTCTAAAGTGTAGACAAAAGGCTTTATTTTAAATTTTATTGCTATTTCCTTTACGCTTTCTTGGATATAATTCCGTTTCTGCAGGATAAAAGGTGTCATGTTGGCTCCTCAGTGTCTTCCCGGCAGCTGAACAGGGGTAGCATCGCTGCGATATCTTCGAATCCTCTCTGGGTATTCCTGGAATTTCCCGGAACGCCCAGGGTGGGACGCAGACATGCTGTCACTTTTTCCTGTTTGTATGTTACCGCTGACGGCCTGCCTGTACTTCCTGTTTCAAACATGAAGAAAGTCACATTAAAAGATGCTAAGTTGAGTAAAATAGGAGATATTATTCAGACATTTTTAAGCTGCTTATCATTAGATCATAAATTGTTGAAATCTTTGAGTCGTTGTCTCAGCAGAGCTAAAAATATATTTCATTGTGATGGATTTTGAAAGTTGATTTTAAAAACATGGGGGACTGAATTAAACCAGAAGCTGCCTGATGGAAGGAAATCTACACAAACAAACCGCGACATGTGGACAATACATGGACGCTCTTTGTTTGTTCGCACTGACGCCACAGTGTGAGTCGAGTTCATGCAAACAGGAGATAAAACTAACTTTTAGTGTCTTAGTTACTGCCATGGATGGCCACTGATTTTGGAGGACTTTATTTAAAAAGGGACAATCTAAGACTCAAACATAAATGTCCCCGTTTGATGCGCTGTAACTAATTCATATCTGCAGTCCCTTTTATATTTTACCTTTGTGTGAGTCTGTTTGATGTTCGTTCATCCATCCATTACACAGAAACGTCCCGATTGTGGGACAATAAAGGATATTTATAATCTATTCTTAGACTTATTTGCATATTTCACCATATGCAGATAATAGAAACATCTTCAAAGTAAAACTAAGTGCAGGGTTGATAGAGAAAGAGATTTAGGATTTGTTTTTCCAATAGAGAAGAATTATTCTGGTTCAGCCATTTGCACTTTGTCTTCCGCACAGCCTTCATAGTAAAGTGTGTTTATTTTGAAGTGTTGTTGGTGACCCAGCGGGTTGTGTGTGTTTTTCCAGGAGTTTCCTCTGCAGCTCGCTGAACACAGAGGCCGACCGACCCGGTGATGCCTCCAGGTTCTCCCGTCAGAACCGAACATCCTCCTCACTTTCAGCTGGAAGATGGAGTAGCCGCCTGACAGCCCGTCAAAATGATGGCCTCGGTGGTTGTCGGGGGCAACCGGAAGAAGTCCCTCACGTTGAGAGGGGTGGACCCGGAGACCTGCATGATTGTGTTCAAGAACCACTGGATGCAGGTAACAAACTGACCAGTTTTCAGTTTTTGACACCGGGTTTGTCTCACCGTGGCTGGTGGACGGTGTGTGAATTAGTGTGTCTGTGTGTTGGTTTGTTACCGAGTCGTTCTGACCCAGACTCTGGCCCGGAAACAGTGAATCCTTTTACAGCACAGCTCTGTCTGCTGTTGCCAAGAAAACCCCAAATGCACTCAGTATCTGTGTGTGTCTGAAGATTTAAAAGTCAAAGGTCAACAGACAGTTCAGACAAAAGACTAAATGTGTATTTATTTGCTCTGTTTCTTGCTAATTTATTATATTCTATTTTAATTAGGGTTTAAAAATGGGAAATGACACATGTAAACTCCAAAGTCTTGCCAAGGATTTTTGGACTAGTTTCTAGTTTCTAATGCAACAATCATAGTACATTTTAAATAACACAAAACTAACTTTCAAGTAACTTTTCAACAAGATATATTAACTTGTTTTAAGTCAATAATACCTTAATTTTGACAAAAATGTTCCATTTATAAATAAAATCTGCTGGTGGAACCAGTACTTTTTCATCAATATTAACAAATTATTTACTTCAAACAAGCTCCTATATCTTACTGAAAAGTTACTTCATTTGGTTTTGTCATTTTTCAAGTGCGCCAAGACATTTGCACTAGAAACTAGACAAAAATACTTTGCAATTTAGTGTTTTACAGTGCAGGCCAGATGTAAGTGTGAAACTGCTTGAATCAGACTTTGCAGATTTGAATTAGACTCCAATGAAATGACCTGAATTATGAACTAAATAAGATTTTATTATATAAAGAAATGCAGTGACATCACTTTTTACCTGTTAAACAAATAAAGATCGATAAACTTTTCTTTTTTTCTGGAATAAAACATTTGTTTAAATTATTCTCCATCTTCACTGCAAAAACACAAAATCTTCCCAAGTATTTTTGGTGTAGTTTCTTGTGCAAATATCTTAGTACAGCTTAAATAAGAAAAACTAACATACATGTAACTATTCAGCTTGAAATAAAAGCAGGTTTTAAGTAAGTAATTCCTTAATATTGATGAAAAAATACTAATACAGAAAGTGTTAAATCTTGGAAAAAATAAATGAAATAGTTTGGGAGTGAAACTAATGTCAATATTAAGGAATTATTTACTTAAAACAAACTCACTTCTTGCTAAAAAGTTAGTTTCATTTTATTTTAAGGGTACTAAGATATTTGTGCTGAAACTAGACCAGAAGTATTTGGTGACATTTTGTGTTTTTTCAGTGTTTTCCTATTTATTTTGTATCACATTTCTTATTTTACTTCAGAAGTTAAATAAAAAAAAAAACAAAGTTTAGGTTAATGTCCCGCTGCTCTCTGTGAAGGTGGCGAAGATTCTGGAGAAACACGAACCGAGTCGCAGCACCTCCAGAGCGCTTAGCTTTCTCTCCGGTCACCATGGCAACAGCAGCAGCAGCAGCAGCAGCTCCAGAGCCTTGCAGCTGGGTCCGATCCCCGCCGACGAGGCCAGCGCCGTGCAGAACTACGTGGAGCACATGCTGTTTCTGCTGATGGAGGAAGAGGCGGGGCAAGGTGAGGAGGAAGTAACGGTAAAAAAGTAAACGTAAAACGTTACTGTACGTAAGTAGATTTTTTTTTTTCAACTTTTTGCTTTTACTCCCTACATTTTAAGAGAAATATCTGTACTTTCTTCTCCTCACATATTGCTCAAAACGTCCATGATGAAAAAAATAATGATATGGAGTCGTATCAAATCGTAAAAAATCCACTTCTCGCACAGAAGGTGTGTTAAAGTGGCGGTAACTGTCCGAAGCAAAGCAGATTTCTCATGTTTTCTCTGTGGCATTTAGAGAAACGACATGGATGGAGACTTTAACCGGAGTAACAGAGGAACACATTGAGAGACGTAAAACATTCCCCATCTGTAGCCTGATTTTAAAAAATCCTTCCATGTTTTTCTCTCGAAGAACGATTAGTGCTGCGTTTTGTGCAATTTAAATGATCCTGATTGAGATTTGATTTGAAGAAAAACTGGACCATTAAAACATAACTTTTTACGTTTTGTACATTTCAAAACTTGTGCCTTTTAATTGAGTAAAACAGTCCAACCGGTACTTTTACTACAGTATATTTTCATACAAGTATCTGTATTTCTATATCCGTGTTGAATGTGAGTATTTTTGACCCCTGTGGTGCCAGGAGGAGCCATGGGTCCCATCCTGGAGTTTGTGGTGCTGGAGGGCGTGATGGAGAGGCTGTTCCTGTGGAGCCTGAGGAGGCAGTTCACCGAGGACATGAAGCTGGAGCAGCTCAGGATGTACCAGATGCTGCTATCTCAGGCCAAGCAGCCGCTGCTGCACCACAAACCGGTTCTGCGGCCGCTCATGATGCTGCTCACCTCCTGCGCTGGAGCCGCAACTGGTCAGTTTATAGTCAAAGTATTAATCTAACGGGAAACGAACATTAAATTCTACTTTACTTCACTTGGATCTCCAGCTGTTAAACTATCCTTTTAGATCAGTGTTTCTCAAACTTTCTCAAGTTGAGGACCACTTAACTCATTATAACAAACTATCACAGATCACCTAACTTGAAATTGCCATGCAGTACCTTGCGGACCACTAGGGGCGCTGACGTCACTGAATGACAGCTTTAGATGAAGTATAAAATCTTCTAGAGATGGTTTAGCAGCTTAATAGCAGTTTAACAGTGGATCCCACCAGCTGGATGTGTTGCTAGATCTTAACTCTGCTCCCTGCAGACACCGGCGGGGTGGTGGAGGCCGAGCTGGTCCAGCTGCTGAACCAGCTCTGTGTGGCTCTGGTCAAAGATCCGTCGGTGCTAGAACTGTTTTTCCACACCAGTCAGGACCAGGGAGCGGCCAACTTCCTGCTCTTCTCCCTGCTCATACCATACACACACAGGTAGCAGCTAACGACGTCCCAATCAGAAGTTTGTTTGTCATCTAAACGATCCGAGTCGTTTTCGATTACTCATTTATTGACTCTGAGAGTGGATGTTAAAATCTAACATGAATGGATGGACTCATGTGTCAGCCTTTTGTCTCTAAACAAAGTTTTGAATAAACACATTACTCCTTCGGACATTTTTTTCTTGCATAGCATTTAGCTGAAGCGCTAAGCTAATGTTAGCGTATGAACTCTCGGTTTTTATATGACTTGTTGATGATTTGGCTCATAGCAAAACAAAACAAAACGTTATAAAGTTGTTCTACGTAGTGAATATGGATGGATGAATGGATGTGTCATCTCTTTTCCTCAAAATAAATACGTGCAGTTTTCAGTAAACACATTTACTGAAAGATGTAGCAAATTTTTAACGCAGAGCAGTTAGCTGAAATGCTACGCTAACATTATCTTATTACATGCTAGCTTTAATGTGACTGTAGCTGCGTTTCCTTTACAAAATGTTGTCAAAATTCCATTATTGTTGAAAAAAAATGCAATTTTGCACTTGTAGTGTTTCCACTAAATAAGAAACACAATTAAAATTGCACTTGAATAAGTTTGTTCATGTGATTAATAATTCAAAACATGTCATGCCATCACTGATCATCCCACTTCCTGTCGTCTTCTTCGTCTTTTCTGTAACAAGTCAGATGATGGATGTTTAGTTGTTTAAGAAAACATATAAAAAATTACTGTAAGTGAAATTTGTTTGGAATTGGACAGAAATTAAGCAAAAACTCAGCTAGAGTCCAAAAGAAACCACTGAAAATTGTACAAAAAATGTAATCTAAGAACTATTTACATGAAATGGTAACAGAAAAGTGTGGCAGGTGAATGAAAGCATATTGTTGGTGTGAAGTGATTTCAGACTGTTTTTGTGTTTCAGGCAGGGTCTGGTGGGCCAGCAGGCCCGAGACGCTCTGCTGCTCATCATGTCTCTGTCGGCCTCGGAGCCTCGAGTCGCTCAGCACATCGCAGAAAACACATACTTCTGTCCTGTAAGAGTTCCCACAAACACACACAGACAAGAACGTAATTATATAAAAACCCTTCAGCACTGATACTGTAAGTCCTTGATGGTTCATGTCAAGGCAACAGCAAAATGTTTCACGGCCATTTCTGCCAAAATAATCTCAGGCATTCCCGTCAAATTAGATCAGCCAAATGTTTCAGACTGAAGATACTAATTTATCCTTCACACCTGTTAGAAAAGAACTAAAGAATAAAAGTGAACTGAATGCTTAAGATTTGAGTAAAATAGTCCTTTTTTTCTTGCTTTTTTTTAGATCAAAAATCTCACTAGCAGATTGTTATTGGTGATTATTCAACAGATTTTCATGAATCAAACGGCTGTTCAAATGAATGGAGGGTGTTGCATGAGCTTTTCCCACATTCATCTCCCCTCTGCATTGTAATCTCATTATCACGAGTTATGTAATAAACTAATGAGCTCGTAATGCCTCCTCAGAGACTGAATGTGTACGGAGAGGGAGAAGAAAACCTGAGAGACTAATGAGGGAAATCCAAGAACGAGTGACAGCAAAATAAGAAAAAAATAGACTGAGGCCTGTGCACATTAAAGGTTATGATAGGTCTATGGTCTATACAAAACATGTTCATTACATTATTTTGCACGAAATCATTCTTAGGTAATGAGATTTCGTTTCAGAATTAGCTGCTTCATGGTCACTTTAAATTCAACATTTACACTCGCACATGAAAATGGCTGCAAACAGATGAGCAATTATACAACCATACATCTTTGAAAAGCAGAAGTAGAGCCTCCTGCACAACCAACAAGAATGCAGCATGTGGTTTCTGGATGGTAAGTCGGCAACAGTCTTTTCCAGCAGCCGTTGTACGGTACAGCGCAGATAGCGGTAAAACTAGTTGACCAAATGTGCTGGAGTTCCGCTTGGTTGCTAGGTAACAGTTCAGTGCTGAAAGGCTTAGTAAGAATATGAACATTTAGGATGAATTCATTTAACTTTGTGACCATAAGACAATAAGAGAAGTTTCATAAAAGTGAACAAACTAAAATAAATGAATCAGAGGTAAGTGAGTCAGCCATGTTGGCTCCTTGGCCACCAGTTTGTATTTTGGCCTTTTGTTTAAGGAGAAAAAAAGAGACTTTGAGGGTTTTTACATGAAACCAGTTCAAGCTGCTCTGCACGTGCCACCTGTGAGCGTGTCGGAGTTTTCCAGCTTTAAGCCCATGTGACCACACTCTGACCTCAATCTGTTTGAAGAGAGCAGATTAGTAAATCAGCCAGGGATTGGGCCAGCAGGGATTAACAAGGCTGCACATGATTGGACGGCTGCCTGATTTTTAGCAAGACTCCAGATTGCAGCTGTTTACCCCGATGATGATGTTGATGATGTTTAGACTCATGTGGATGATTAATCTTTCTTTTCTTCTTTTCTCTCTTTTTTTAGCTATCCTTCATTTGTGTTAGTAAAATATAAAATCTTTGAAAAATGTTTTGGCTTGTTTATAAATATAGACAAGTAGAAGTCTAGGCATTATTTTGACATTAAAAAGTTAACCAAGAATCAAAATTAGCCAATCAAAATCTTTAGTTCTCGTTAGAGGAAGGATGTCCAAAGTGTGGCCCGGGGGCCATTGGTGGCCCTCTGAATGTTTTTTGTGTGGTCCAAAACCAGGTTAACAATTTTTAATTATCTTTTAGGGTGGCATATTTTACTAATCTTAATCTTAAAATAGTTTTAAAACATATTTAATATAACAAACGTATTACTTATTGAACTGGTTTTGCACTCATCTTAATTTTGTGGTTTTATGAGACCAGAAACATCCAACAGCTCTAAGAAAACAAACCGTCAACCTGCTGGAACAGTTTATAGAATCTGAATAATCTATAATATTAATACATAATCTATTAATATTGATCATTTGAATTAGGAAAGTTCAAAAAGTGAAACTCACATTCAGTCATAGTCAATTAATTAGAAAATATGTTGTGATAAATCTTTTAACCTTTTAAAAATTAATTTTAAACAGGAAAACATATTTTTATAAAGGACGCAGTTTGTTTATTGGTTACTTTTTATAAGCTGTTAGCAGAAAATAATAGTGATTAAGAAAAATAAAAGCGTTAAAACATCCATTTTTGTTTAATTTATCTATATGATGGGTTTAGTTGGAGTTAATAAAATGAAAGAATGTTTTATTTACATTCAAATTTCTTGAATGGGTTTATTTTAAATAGGTTCATTACATTTAGTGTGAATTATTTCAAGCCTTTATTTGTTGTAAATGTTTTACAGTTAATAAAAACCTCATATTCAGGATCTCAGAAAATTTGAATATTGTGATTTTCTCCAGGTGAAGCCGCTTTAGAAAACTAAGAGAGCTTTTTCCTGCTTCTCAGGATACTTTATATCAAAAGCTGAAGGATAATTTGAGTGTTTATTTATAATTTTCCCTAAAAAGTCGAATGTATTCCCTTAAGTGTCTTTTCCAGCCATCAGTTTTTACCTTCAATCTGCCCTAAATCTCTGCTAATCTGCTCAGGAGTTTAATCTGCATGAAAGCCTCTGTGTGTGTTTTTGTGATTCTGTGGGTTTTACCTGAAAATACTGACAGGCCACAAATAAACAGAAACACCAGCATACAGTAAAGTCTCTCCAGGATTTTATTTGTTAACTGCATCCCACTGGTTGATGTTTCTGCAGCTAAATGAGAGTCTGGAGGAGAAGAAACTTAGTTTTATTTACGCTTCAGACCCTAGAGGTTTGATTTTAAAATGCTGAAGGTTTCAGGCTCTTCATTCAGTTTGTAACGTTTCTGCATGTCTGAATTTTCCTGTTTTTGTGATTCTGCAGGTTCTGGCCACTGGTCTGTCTGGTCTGTACTCGTCTCTTCCAGCCAGGCTGCAGGTTTACAGTGAGGACTGGCACAGCCTGGAGTCTGCAGACTGGCAGCAGGTGAGTCTGTTATTAAACAGGTGCAGCTCAACCTGACCTCTGTGTTGGAAAGAATAAACTAATACAGAAGCACAACTGCAACTAACCACTATTACGTAATTGGCGATGGGGTAAAATCTGCAGAATAATTAAATTTTTAGTAATTTAGTAAGTTCAATGACGGTAAAGACAATCTATTCAAAAGTTTGGAAGTTTCTTCAATGATGGAGCAAAATAGTTGGATTAATTGAGAGAAATTCCCTAAAATATCTTATGATGTGTAATATATTGAGATTATTTAGCTATAACAAAATGTGTGAATAATTGAATATTATTTTGTGTGAGCAGGTTCCAGCTCTTGTTCATTTCTTGCATTCACTGGACTTCTGCAGTGCTGTCACCAAGGTGAAAACCAGAACTAAAACACTCAAATATTCAGATATACACAACACATCATAAACCTAAATCGCTTCATATCCAGTTTGAGCTCATATTTTCTGTTTGTCCCCAGACGTTTGGGTTCTAAAGCTGCTTTATGATATAAAACCAGGTCATACTTCGTCTGTCCCTCTTCCTCAGGTGGCCCATCCCTCCATCCGCTCCCAGTTGCTGAGTTACATCTACAACGGATTCCTCGTTCCTGTTCTTGCTCCTGCTCTGCACAAGGTAACAACATCTAGACAAGGAAATTACAGCAAAAAAGTACTAATTAATTTCACAGCCGAAGGGCTGATTACAATGGAAGAGGATTAGGGCCACTTAAAAAACATATATTTTGACTTTACGCCCAGAATTTGGACAGAATTGGAATTCTAAGATTAAAATCAGAACTCTGTGAAAAAGGTAAAAATACTGAGAAAAAGAATCTTGAGGAGAAAATGTCATAATTCTGAAAGAAATCTGAATTTTAGACATTTTTTGGTGGCCCTAATGTTCTTCCATAGATTGCTGTTTCTGCACACTTTGCACATTTACTGTGTAAATGCTGGGGACGTCTTTGCTTGGCCCAAACGACAAACAATGTTAAAAAAGAGCAGAAAATGTGTTTAGAAAATACAAGAAGTATAGATATTTCATTCTGTCTTTCATTTGCATGTTGGCAGAAAGAAATGTCTTCTGGCATCCAAGTCAAAATTGTCTTCTTGTTCGATAGCTGACTTTTCTTTTTATTGCACTTGGATTCAAACTTTGAGGATTTAGACAAATGGCAGCAAAGAAGGTTTATGACTCTAACATGTTTTCACCACTAGAGGGCGCACAGCAGACGGCAGGAGTAATGAAACAGCATCTTATCTGTCTAAAGCAGTTAGTTTTTTTGATTTCTGAAGTTTTCTTTATGTTTTTGTTTGACTGGTGTGTCATCAACATTGTTCCCTTTACTAATCCAGAGAAATGAAACGTCTCTCTACTGTGTCTCCAGGTTATCAAGCATGTTTAGATTAAATGTAAATCAAACACAGCTGTTTGTCCCTGTGGTCAGTTTGATGATGGATATATTTGTCCGTCTCCTCTCGCCTGTTTGTTGTGCATTTAGCTGACGGTGGAGGAAGTGATGACCACCACTGCGTACCTGGATCTGTTCCTGCGCTCCATCTCTGAGCCCGCCCTCCTGCAGAACTTCCTGTCCTTCATCCTGCTGCATCGTCATGACAACGTTCACATCCTGGACACGCTGGTCAGCAGGGTCAACACGCCGTTCCAGGTAACACACTCACAGTTACCACTTCGCATCACCCATTTCTCATGCTCTGTTTCTGACTAGAGCTGCAACTAATGATTAGTTTAATTTTCTTCCTCTAAAGTGCAAAATTTATGGATTTGTTTTTGTGCAGTTTTTCATTTAATGCTCTGATTGTGTTATTATTTTAGCCTTTTTTGAGTCTGTATAGTTCAGTTAATGATTCATGATTTACTAAATTGATTGAGGATTATTTTTAATTAATCCGATTAATCGTTTGAGACCTGTTTCTGTTTGCTTTCAGTTAGGAACTGTGTCTCTGGCTCTGTTCAGGACTCTGATTGGTCTCTTCTGCGAAGACGTTATGCTGCAGCTGGTGTTCAGGTCAGTCTGAAAGGCCCACACAGGCGGCCATTACTGTCTTTGTTCATTTAAAGATGTTAAAAACAGAAGTTTTCAACTAGTTGTAGAGCAGACGTTCTCCTAATTGGCCACAGGGGGCAGTAATGAGCAGGCTGGCTGTTCCACTATGCATCCTTAAAAAGTCTTTAAGGCCTTAAATGTCTTAAATTTATTAAACAAATTAACTTGGTCTTAAATACTGTGACCCAGGTTAAGGTTAGTAGCAATTAGCTTCAAACTACTTTTCTCGCCTTACCAGCTACTTTTTCTCTTCGCTAGCTACCTTTACACCCAGCTAGCTTCCTTTTTCCTCTCTAGCTACTTGGTTTGCCTCACATGCTACCTTTTTTGCCTTGCTAGCTCCCTTTTTCATTTTGCTAGCTAGCTTTTTTGTCTCAATCATGAGCAGAAAGCTGGGTTCACAGTTTTTGCTATGCTTGATTGTAATGCAGCAAGTTCCCCCAGAAACATCCCCTACAGTTTTAAATAAATTTAATTGGTGGCATAAAAAAGTCTTGAATTTGTCTCACTGAAACCAGCAGATATGCTGTGTTTTCTCCTCAGGTATCTGATCCCCTGTAGCCACCTGAGCAGGAAGCAGCGCTGCTCCCTGAACCAGAGAGACTGCTACTCCTCCAGCGCCGCCTCCTTCCTGCTCCTCCTGCCCTCCTGGTGCCCCATGTACCTCAACAACAGACACTCCCTCTCAGAGCACATCCACTGGCCTAAAGCAGCAGGTTGGTGTAGATTTAAAACATGAAACATGAAGAAAAACCTTCTAGGAAAGCGATATACTGACTGTGATTCTGTGTTTGTGTCAGATCTGTCGGTTTCAGACAGCGTTGGCTACAGCAGAGGCTCAGACTTCCTGATGGATGTTAACTATGTCCATTACCTCTGCGACGCCCGTCAGGCGATCTCCATTTCCTCCAGGTTAGTTGGTCTGACCTGCTTCTGAATGTGACTGAAAATAGAAAACTAAAGAGCAAAGGTTTGGATTTTTAATTAAAAAACAAACAAACAAAAAAAGCAACTTAAAATTAAAATTTTTTTGTTGGCTCCTTAATCTGCATTTCATCAGGACAAAAAAAGCAGTAAGATAATGTTTAAAGAGATTTTTAAAGTAGAAAAGTAGATTTCCTTTCATTTTTAACAGAAATAAAACACAGATTATTTATAAAAATGTGACAAAATAGTATATTAGCTTCACTTTGCAAGACTGCAACAGTTTAGTTGACCAGTTATGGTCAAGCAGCATCTTGTGCAAAAACTGAAAAATATAGTTTTTAAGTGCCATCTGCTGGACAGATGTTGCCATTACATGTATTACAATGTAAAGATGAAGCAAGGAAAGAAAATCTAAGGAGTGTTTTTTATAATCTTGTAATGAAGGTCTTCATTACTGGTCAGGATAACACTTTAATTATGTGCAAATGATAATGAGACGGGTACAAATAAGATTGAAGTATTTTATTGGGTGTTTTATGCAGGGCATCTCAGTGGGTATTGAGGTATTCCCCTGGGGGGAATAATATAAATGAAGTAGGTATGGTAATTATGAAATGTATTACAAATGTTTGTAGATTATGGCTTACCTCTGCCTGAACACCTGGTAAAGATTCCGGAAGAGACCAAGTGCAGATGGAAGAGGGGGAACAAAGCCTGAGGTATTTTAGAAGTGATGAATAAATTAATATTTATATGAGGGTAGTTTTAGATAGCAAATGAGTATGTAACCATGAAGAATGTTTGTTATTTATGTGTTGAAGATTGGTTGTTTTGTTAAGTTGTTTGGTGTATATGTGGTTTGTTCTATCCTGTCTTTTGAGAAGTGTGTTAATTGGTACTGCCCAGGATTACAAAGCCTGCATGTTGGCCACATGATAGGAAGTAATAGGTGCGGGTGCTGCGACACCTCATGACCATGTAAGCAGGAAGTCATCTTTGTTAAATGTTGGAGATTAAAACACCTGGTTGGTTGCACTACCCCTGCCTCCAGACTCCTATTTCAGCCTCCCGCTAAGGGCCATCTTAACAAATCTGTACATATAAACAAATTTACTGCTGTGTTAGATTAGCCAATAGCAGCTGTAGCTAATCTGCCACAGTGATCACTTATTAATAATCCCAAAATAAACTCCAAGCCTAAAAACATAAAACTGTAACAGACTGAATGTTCTGTTTTTTCTAGTGGGAAATGTTTGAGTGTTTCTTTGTGTTGAATGCGATAGAGTAGCGTTGTTGTCAGTTGCTATGGCAATGAGTCTGTGTAGCGTAGCCGACAGAGAGAGCGAGAAAAAAGTGATTTTGAGTTGTTCTTTAACGGGTTTTCTGCGTTATTTTTCTCTTTTCTGTGTCATGTAGCACTAGATTAATAATATTTACATCTCCAGGTTTTATTTTATTAATGGAGTTGTTCTACTACGGCAATGCCGTCCAACATTGTGTAAACAATAACATGCGACGTGTCCATATTGTCAATATTTAAAAGGCAGAAGCAAAATGATTTTCCAGAACTGGTTAAGGAAAAGTGTTGGAGTATTTTATGCATCCAGAGTGTTTTGTCTCTAGAGCCTGCAGGTTTTGGTCGGCGCCGTACGACGGCTTCGACCCGCCGCCTCAGGAGTACCGCTCCGACACGCCAGGAGACGATCTGGAGGACGAGGACGAATTCATTCAGCGGACAAAGAGCGACTCCATCTGCTCTCTGGTCGTCCTTCGCCCTGTGTCTGCCCTCTCCCCTACGCCGTCGTCCTCGGATACCGTCTCCACTAGCAACCTGGCGGGCAGGGCCAGCTCCGCCATGGAGATGGAGTGGGACGACATCTTCGCAGAGGAGGATCTCTCTTCCTCTTCAGCCATCTTTAATGTATCGAACGGCTTTGTGGAGTCAGACGGATGCAGTTTTTCACCCGTTCCTCCACCACCGCTTCCCCCTCGCCACATCCAGGAAATGAGGCTTACCGCCACCAAGCTGGTGCGAGGCGCCTACGTAGAGGAGTCTGAGTTTCAGGACGACGTCATCGTCTACGATCTGGTCGCTCAGAAGGACACAACGACGGCTCTGTTTGAGCGGATCAAGGCGGCGAACCGACAGTCGCGTGAAAGCTTCTCGAAATCAGGCAGGACGGTGATGGAGACGGTTAACAGCATCATGTCGACAAGGAGGAGGAGCGAGGATGGAGGGAAAGAGGAAGGGAGGAAAAGTGTAGAATGTGACAGATCAGCGAGGAGGAAAAGCGAGGGATTCGGCACAAAGGAAAAGGAAGATGGAGAGCTGCATGTTGTACTGAATGGTTTTGATGTAAAGAATCTCATCATCAGTGAATTTGATGATTCTGATCAAGAAACTGAGTCTTTTGCACAAAACTGCATCCAGAATGACATCCCAGCTTTTAACGGTCACAACCAGCCAACGCATGAAACCGGCGTCACTCCGTCTCCAGAGACAAACAATCTCACAAACGGACATTTAGAACCAGAGCCGCTTCGAATTTCAACAACAAACACCCAAAACTCAATCCCTCCCGCAAACCGGATCTCCAAGAACGACTTCCTGTCCCAGTACTACGAACTCATGCTCTCTTTAGGGGTGGAGCCAGACGGTGATGACATCACAGACGACGTCGGTACTTTCAGGAGGCGTGTCCGAGCGCTGAGGCAAAAACTGGCAGAGGAGGAGGAGCAGCTCGTCTCCGAGTTTGGGTTTAGCTCCTCGTGGGATGAAGCAGAGCAGGAAGGAGAGGTGGAAGCCATGGAGGAGGAAGAGGAGGAGGAGGAAGAGAAGAGCGGCAACATGCGAGGAGGTCCATTTACAGGTTTGTGTTTGCAAGATGGGAATTGAAGGCTAATGTAATAAAAGTAACATAAACTTAACATAGGAACAATTTTTTTTGTTATCGTTTCTGTAGCACTTTGGTGAAGCTTCAACCTGTTTTTAAAAGTAACATGTAAATAAATTTAACACTGACGTTGCTACCTGCACACACTGACGCCACTTTACACCTGCTCCCCAATTTGACTCTTTGATATCCTCCATGGAGGCTTATTACACATTTACACAGCAGGTCTTCATGCTAATTTCTGATTTTTTTCTTGTAATATGATTTTCTTTTGCATTGTTATTTATTCTCTAACTAAATATAAATGCAATGAGACTTTTGTGTGAAGTGAAGAAGAATGTAGACGTCGCACAGCAGTGCAGTGCATAATGGATGCAGTTTAAAGTTATTCAGTAAAGCGAGGGATGCTAATAAAACAAATGCACAACTAATTGCAAAAACATTTTCTTTAGGATTGATCGCAATTTCTCTAGAGAAAGTGTGTTTGGATGCGCAGTCACACTGGTGTCGATTCTAATGCAAATGTCTTAAAATAAGACAAAACTAACTCATAATAACTCTTTAGAAAAACATAGAACTGTAGGAGCTTGTTTTAAGCCATTAATTCCTTAATATTGAGGAAAAAGTGCTAGTTACAGTGGTAGATTATTTCACTTATAACATCGGAAAATGTCTTGTTATAAATTAAAATAATCTACCACTGTACCTAGCACTTTTTCTGCAATTTTAAGAAGTTATTGACTTAAAACAAGCTCTTATATGTTGCTAAAAAGTTGTAGTGTACTTAGATATTTTCAGTTGAAACTTGACCAAAAATACTTGGTAAGATTTTGTGTTTTTGCAGTGCAGAACCAGAAGTGGTGAGATTGTGATGCAGTGGAACAAAGTTCCTTTATTATTTCATAATTATGATTTTTGTTCAGCCATTCTTTCCGTCCAGATTTACCACATTCCCTCGGTTTTCTCTTGACCTGTAATCTCCGACCACACCAGGTCCGTTCATCAGCGTCTTGTTGTCCCGACTGGAGAACCTTCTGGAAAACTCCATCGCCGTCAACCTGCTGGTGACGGGGATCCTGGCCCAGCTGGCATCGTACCCGCAACCTCTGCTGAGGTCCTTCCTGCTCAGCACGGAAACACACGACCAGCACAGCGTACGGACGTTATACCAGGTAGCACCAGCGCACTGGGTTCATGTTTCTGAAACAGTTCCAGACTCCAGCGCCGTATGAACCGTGTCTGCAGGTGTTGGTGTCGGTGCACGCTCAGATCGAGCGCTACGTGGAGAACAGACCTGAATATCCCGTTCTGATCACCCAGGCCTGGAGGTTCCTGTTGGCTAAAGACCAGGATGGAAAATTTAGAGGTTAGTAAACACAATCAAACGTCAGAACAGAATTAAACACGGTTGAAAAACACTCAGTTACTCTGCATTGCCAAAAGTATTGGTCCATTTGCCTTTACACACAAATAAATTTAAACTTACAGTCTAGAACAAACTTAGAAAGTACCATCTGCTTAACAACCCAGAACAAGAATCAAACATGGAGAACCAACATTTAGCTTTATATTGTACTAATGTTGAACTCAACCCAGAACAACTAAAACCAACATTTAATTTTATCAGAACAAGAATCCAGAGAAAACATATTAATTTATAAATTATGAACAGTTTATTCTTATCAAACATGGAGAGTCAGTATTTAGTTTTATAGTTTTCTTTCTTATGTTTTGTTGTTTTCTTTGCATTTCCTTCTAATTCATGCAAAGCACTTTGAACTGCCTTGTTGCTGAAAATATGATATATAAATAAAATTACCTTACCGTTATCCCATGTGGATAATTTGGCTTTAATATGACCTTGACCCAATGGCAGCCTAGGAAGGCTGTGGACAGTTTTAGCAACAGGAATATTTGATCATTCAAGAAAACATTGATTGTTCCTAAAACACAGGAATGTGATTTTAAGAATTTTATTTGAAATATTTAACCAAACACATTCTGAAAACATTTTGAACAAGTCCTCATTCCTTTATAATTTCCCTTTCAAGCACCCATGTCATCTTTCAGACTAGTCTTAAACTGTTTTTCTTTTGACATTGTCTGAATTTGTCTAATTTTTAGTCCATAACCTGCCTCGTTTTCAGAGGAATGTTTTAGTTTATTAATTCTTTTAATTCTGACCTATAAAACACTGAATCATGAAACAAATGCTAAGCCAATTAGGTTTTATTACAGATATTTTTAATAAAATATCTGTAATATTACAGATATTTTAATAAAATATTAAAATATTTTATTAAATATAAAATATTTTATATTAAAATATAAAATATTTTAATATAAAATATATTACAGATATTTTAATAAAATATCTGTAATAAAAGATAAGGTATAATTAGTAAAATAAAAAAACTATAATAAATTTGAGTGACAGGAACTTAAGCAGTGATGATGTAAAATTCTGATAAAAAAAATTCTTGTGAAGTTAATAATTCTTAAACATTGATTAAAAAATACTAATTTCACTTAAAACATGGGAAAAATGTATTATTAGTGAAATAATCTGCCAGTGAAACTCGGACTTATTCAGTTTTATCGTCTCTTATTTTCTCGAACCTTTTCTCTCAGAGGCGCTCCAGTCTAAGGGCGGAGACATCATCCTGGATCCGTCTCGACCCAACGGCTCGGTGAGGAACGCCCTGCCGTTGCCGCCCCTCAGCGTCTTGCCTCCCTGCCCCGCCGTCCCCCCTCAAGCCAAGAGCAGAGTGTTCGCCATCGTCCTGTTCGCCGAGTTCCTGAAGGAGCTGGCGGCCATCGCTCAGGAGCACAGCGTGGCGCTGGACTGCCGTTCAGAGGAATGACGCAGGAAAATCTGCACATCGACGGATCTGATCAGTGATCAATAGCAGAAGACTTCATCACAAATCAACCTGCTGGTTTATGCAACTTATCTGGACAATTTCAAAAGATTTTACTGTAAATCTGCATGTGAACTGTTTTTTTCTGCCTGACAGCACTTGAAAATGTTTCCCCATGTGAAGATAGATTATATTTATAAAATGTTTGGATGGAGATTATTTTGAAGATGATTGACATTAAATTTTGTATCAATTTGTGGAAAATTTGAGTTTCTGTGCTTTCTTGAATCTTTGCATGAAATTGTTTATGAAATTATTTACAACAAATTTCATGCGCCCCTAACGTTGGAATTTAACTTTCAAAATACACAAATAAAAGTGGGGGAAAAAAACTATTTATCTTAAATATTAAGATTCAACTTAATATATGGAAAATGTGCTTTAATTTTAAAAATAATTATAAACCCAATGGTTGAGCTGCTTTGTGCAGTCAGCTCAGACTGTTGAGGTGATAAACTGGAGCTGAACCTGTTTAAAGACATCAATCAAATGTAATTTACAGAGATATATGGTCCATAATAAACAAAAACAGAACTACAAAAAGTTTCAATAAATAAATAATAAAAGTCTAATGTTACAATTAGTTGTAACATTAGAGTTTATTTGCTTAATATTTATTTTAGATGTAAAAACATTACAGTAGTACCGTAGGCTGTTTATACATGTTAATAAAATACCGTTTACTCTGCAATGCATTCTGGGTAAATGGCGTATGCTAGGTCGGATTGAGCTCGCTAGCTCCGTCCAGCCAAACAGCGATAAGTAACGTCTTCAAGCCTTTTTCATTTGAACCGGAACGTGTTGAAAACGACGGGAATTCAGAAAACGCAAGAGGTGATGAAGATGAGAAGGACCAAACGGAGGAAGAGGAAGAGGAAGAGTTGCTGCTGCTAACGCTAACTTCAGCTTCATGAATGAAACAATGAATGACACCTAACTCTGGTCAGACTGCGTGATCCGGTAAGTAGTTCTGCAAGTAGCTCTGTGTCCGGTCCGGTAGCAGCTGTTTAGGGTCCATGGTTTCACATTCAGAAGTAGCTCTGTTAGCATCTAAAGGAGTTCCCAACACTGCGTGTCTGATTTTTTCTACCAGCGTCTTTCCCTTGCTGGGTGGCGGGGTTTAGGATCTCTGTGGGTAAAAAACGGTTGGCACCACATTTATTTGTTTTTTTAGCTTGTGAAGGTAACGACCACATGTTAGAGCCTTGTTTAGTTCTGCTCGTAGAAATGAGTCAAAGTCTTCTGGTTAGAAATGTTGAGTGTGTTCAGTTCTCTCCCACTGCTCTTTTCTTATGTGGGAAGCGGTTCAGACTCACCTCACTATTTATTTTTATTAAATTACAGCAAATAGTGACACAGTGTGGCATTACCTAAAATTAAACCAAACGCATTATGATAAACAACAACTCAGGTAAAGTTACCCTTCCTGTGTTTTTTTTGTTTTTTTGCCTTCCTGTGTTTACTCTGCAGATTCCAGTGCAGAACGCGTCATCAACCCAGAATGCATTGCGCAGGTGAACAATATAACAAAATATATACATTTTTGAAGTAATTATGAGTTTTGACATATCACAAACTTCAATTTTTTGTTAATATTAAAGTTACAACATATTTAGGTCAGGAAAACGTGATATTTGATAAGCTTATCATTAATGATGCGGCAGAAAGCGTGGTTTCCCATAAGTTTCTACCCTTAGAAACATGATAAACAGGCAGGAAGTCATGCTGTTGTTGCTTAAGATAAAAAGTTTATCTAATATTTTATGTGGTAATATCCGAATGTGAAATTTCTTCCAGTTCTTGCAAAAGTTTAACTGAGGGAATAAATTATGAAAAGGCTGCTCGGCACAAAGCAAATGAGCAAAACCGCTTTTGCCTCATTGAGTTGCAAGGTGTGAAAAACAATGTCAGGAGAAGAAAAGTCTCATAAAAAATCACCTAAACAATGATAACAGTAAAACAAGTAGCAGCCTTTGAAGGTTTTCTCTTTTGATTTTGTGAAATTGGAAATTTACGGTGTAAATGTGTCGGTTGCACAAGCATATCGTACACGGCGACACTTTGTGACAGAAAAAACCCAAAAGATCTTAAGGTTATATTGAACTGTGATGTTGAAATGGAGGGGACATTTTACTTCTGTTTGTTCAGAAACCTCCTAACTAACAAATAAACAAACCTTATTATCTGCTGAGATATATTTGTGATCTAACTGAACTCAAACATCGAGAAAAGCTGAAACTTGTAACTATGGCAACACGACAAGCAGTGAAGATTAGTCGTTGCACTTTCAAAAATAAACTTACAGATTGGAAATCTTTTCATTTATTTTTGCTTCACAATGACAAAATTATAATTGTCCTTATAAACTTAGCTAAATCCCTTGCCAACCAACTGCAGCTATTTTTACAGGATGCTGTTGCTATAAATGTCATCATGTTAGTCACTGCCTGAGTTAGCGTGAGAGATTTGTGTGGGTAGATATGAAATAGCAACCGCAGTGACAACATCCAAGATACTGGATTTCCTAACCAACTCAATTTGGCAATATGATCTCATAACAAGATGGTTGCTATGGCAATGAGACCATGCATGCCAATCGGTGTGTAATTTCTCCAGAGGAGAATCAAGCTAGGGAAGAACAGGATGTTGAAATATGATCTATTATACTTTCTTGAACAAGTTACGATAGATCTGTGGTCTAAATAAAACATGTTCCTTATGAAATTATTCTTAGATAATCAGATTTTAGTCCTCATCTCCTTTCAGAATGAGCTCTTTTAGGGCCTCTTGTCACATTAAATTCATATAGGTTACTGCTGGCCACGCTGCCAACTCAACGTTTACACTCACATGTGAAAATATCTGCAAACAGATGCGCAATCATACAACCATACATCTTTGAAAAGCAGAAGTAGTGCCTCCTTCACAACCAAAAAGAATGCAGCAGGTGGTTTCTGGATAGTAAGTTAACAACAAAACACTTGTCTTTTCCAGCAGCCATTGTACAGCGCATACAACAACAAAACCAGCTGACCAAACATGCAGGAACTCTCCTTCAGTTGCTAGGTAATGGGCTGGAATAGGCTGGGGTTGCTAGGTAACGGGTTGGGCTTAGCTTGGATTGTGACGTTAGAAATCAACGCCACATTAAGATAAAAGTCAAAGCCTGTGCTTTTTCCTGGTGAAGTCATTTTTTAACCCTAACCCTAACCCTAACCCTAATTATTGGTATCCATGTGAATTTGGTTGCAAGGTGTAGCTCACCTGCAAAAAGTACAATGTGAAAGTAAAACACACCAAATGAAAAACAGTCTGCATTTGGTCCAGACCAAACAAGAGGACCAAATGACTGGCCTGGTATGGATACACCCTAAGACTGAGCAGTCAGAAAGGAAATGTCTTTTTTAGTGAAAGTAGAGTTTTAGAAGGAAAAGTGTACTTCTCATGTAATACATGAATGCTGGGCAGATCTGAGTCTGATAGATTAAAACACCATTGTTTCGCTGTTTGCTTTGGTGGTTTGATGGTTTTCTTGGATGAGTTTTCTGGTTATTTCCGCTCATTTTGGGTTGCAGTGGGGCGATTTGGCCCAGGCAGTTTAGACCGACATTTTCCGGTAGAAGCAGTAGATGGGCCGTCTTTTTCACTCAAAGTATATTTATATTTAAATATGAAATTTTTCTCTGTTCCTATGGTAACATTTACACTCGGTATCTCGCACGTATTTGCTCTACTTGAGAGGAAAGCAGAACATCACGGACGAGATAATGCTGATTAAGACCCAAAACCATCTGATTAGGAAGGAAGGCGAAGTTCAGTGTTAGAAACCCGTTCCTCTTTCTCTCCGGCTCTCTGTGCCTGGAACATATTTGTGGACATAGTTATTCGATGCAACTTTCAGTTCTTGAAAGTAAAAAGTTGGTGAGATGTTGAATTTCTGAAGAAACAGTTTTATTAATGAAAAAACAACAGATACTGGTTGTTTGAAACAATACTTTGTTTAGATAAGTCCAGATTAAAAGAAACAGAACAACACAAATCCCTTAATACACCACGGCTTATTTCACTTACAAGACATTTTCTCCACAATACATGTGACATAATCAACCAGTGGAACGTTTTCATCAATATTAAGGAATTACTGACTTAAAACAAGCTGCTGAAAAGTTAGTTTAGTTTGTCCTTTTTCAAGTGTACTAAGATATTTGCACTAGGAACTAGACCAAAAACACAACTTCGTCTGATTAATGGTGAAATGCCACAAGAGGGAAGTTAGGGTGTGATTATCGTAAAAGACCAAAAAGAAAAGAACGTTTAGATGAGAGGTTATCTAAACCGCTAATTACTTACTTCAAACATTCATCTCCCGACTTACGTAAACATGCTTTTAGAATACCAGGCGTTACTCAAATAGCTTTTCTTGTACGAAGTTTTGTTCAAAGGGGAGTTATTATACAGAATCGACTTTTTTGAATATTATTTTATATTATTTCAAATGATAACCCAAAGCGTCACCTTGGAGCTTCAGTCCTCTGTTGAGTTTTTGCCCCACAGAGCACACGGCTCCTCCAGACTAGTGGCAGCAGCAATTCACTCTGCATGTCTGAGCTCCTAAAAATATTTTTAAATGATTGCATCATGGAGAAGCATTGCTGTGATGAGGGAACATGTAGGAGCTTTTTTAAGAGACAGAGGCCAATTTCAAAGCATCAGATACGGCACTAAATCGAAGTCGCATTTCTTTTAAGTTATTTTTGACACATACAGAATTATTACAACAGCTGAATGTAATATATAATTACCATATTTTCCACACTATAAGGAGCACCTTCATTGAATGGCCTTTTTAAAAACTTTTTTCATATATAAGGCGCATAGAGTAGACGCTACAGTAGAGGCTGGGTTACGTTATGCATCCATTAGATGGAGCTGCGCTAAAGGGAATGTCATTAAAATAGTCAGATAGGTCAGTCAAACTTTATTAATAGATTACAAACCAGCGTTCTGAAAACTCCGTTCATTCCCAAAATGAATAAACAGCTGTTTGATTATTTTCCCCGAGGTAAAGTCAGTGACGTGGTATTTTGGTGACACAGTTTATCTTTTAACAACAGCAAGGTATAACATATAGTGGAGGGGAACTTTTCCTAGATTCAATAAACACGTAAAAAACAGTCTGATACTTTTACGGTAAATCAAACGTTAGTGCAATCACAATATATATCAACTTCCGCACCATTGATTCGTTCATGTTAAATTCTCTGCTGCTGCTCTGTTCCCGTGTTCTACTGTGTCACTGATCGCCTTGAGCTTAAACTCTGCGTCGTAAGCGTGTCTCTTAATAGGAGCCATTTTGGGGTCTTTACACAAAACCCAGCCTGCACCGCACGCTTCTTCTTCTACTGGGGAAATGAAGTCGGCGGCTGCTTACCGTAGTTGTGAGACCAGTTGTGGCTCAATATTGGTCCATTTATAAGATTATAAGGTGCACTGTCAGCTTTTGAGACAATTGAAGGTTTTTAGGTGCGCCTTATAGTGCGGAAAATACGGTACTTGATTGTGCTATAAAATGTCACTGCGTCTGGAAAATATGTAATACCCCTCTTTAAAGTCGTGGCCCTTGACCCTGAAGTCATCCAGATGAAGTCAGAGTTGACACACAGATGGATAAAACCTTATAATCATGCACTACTTTGTGCTCTCTATCAGGTAAAATACAATAAAATATCAGGCAGTAAAGTTTAAAAATTCAGGAAGTATAAAAGCTTCTGCACCTGAACATGTTTTGCAGTGAATCAGTCGGCTTCACTTTTCAATACAGTTGGATCAAGATGATGCACGTCGCTGATGAGGTCTTCACACTGTGGTTAGCTAGTTCCTGTATCGACGCTTGACTTCATCTGCTCCTTCTGAAATGCTCGATCACTCTACATAAAGTCAGACAGCTGAGCGCTGCACCAGCTGCTAGCTGAACACGACAAGGAGAGGAGGAAGAGACGATGAAGGCGATGAAGGTTTTCCTGCTGATCTCAGCTCTCGGTGAGTCTCTTTCAGGTGTTTGAAAGTCTTTACTGCGTCTCGGTGGCACGTGCTTCACTCTTGTGGTACTGGGGGGGAAGGAGGGGAAGCTGAAAAGTGGCAGGTGCCGCTACTGTTACGGTGCGACTCCAAACTACATTGTAGAGTTAAAAATCGGAGGAAAATTAGTGACACAACTCAAATACACCTCAAGTTTATGGAGAACAAGAAGGGAAATTGAGAACAGCTTGTTTTTCTAACAGAATAAAGGTAAAAAGATGCTTTTTTAAATCATTATTTAGGACAGTGATGTCCAAAATCAGCAAATTAAAAACACTCAAGGGCCACAGTTTACTTATTTATTTTTTCACTTAAAAATGCAAAGTGGTTTTCTTGTTAATTCTTTTCTTTTTGACCGCTAAGCACCAAATTAACATGTAATATTTTGAATAAAATGGTCAAAAAAGGGATCTTAAAGCTGCACAGTTTCTTAAGTTGTTTGTCAAAATATCAATTTTAGTTTTTTGCCATCAACAAAAATGAGAACTCTGTCATTAACTGTGTGACTAAGTCTGTTTTGGTCTTAAATGTTGCTGGAGATTTGTGGCCCCACTTACTATGACATTAAAATAAAAGAAATAATAAATCAAAACATGCCTTAATAAAAGAGAACCCTCATTTTCTATTTAATATATAAATTTGTTATTAAAAATCTCATAAAATTGCGTCCAGGGGCCACTAAAAACTACTCAAAGAGCCGCAAATGGCCCTCAGACCACACTTTGGACACCCCTGATTTAGAATAACTCGTTTTTTTTCATGTTGATGAGCTGATAATTCACATAAGGTGTCATAAAAAAGTATTTTCCACTTGCAAAATATAAACTCTAAAAGCCGTTTTAGATGCTGATTGGTTAAAAGAAAGAAGCCGATCTGATGCTATGATTCATGACTGGTTGCTGTCAAGATTTTACAATAACTATCAACGAATGTTTTTCCAGATATCTGGAGAAATTTAGGTACGAATCATCTGCTTTTGTTCAGACTTTGACTAGGCCACTCAGAAGCTTCCTTTTGTTTGAGTCATTTGGACGTGTACCAACTGGATCATTGTGCCGAAACAAGCTAAACTTTGGGTTTTGTTCCAACAGTCACTGGATGTCGTTCAGGGCAGCCCAGAGCATGACACCACCACCACCATGTTTCATTCTTGGCATAATGCTCTTTTTCTAAAATGCAGTTAGTTTTATGTTAGATGTAACGTGACACACACCACAATATTTTCTTCCACATGCATTTTGTTTCACTGTTGTTAGAAGCGTAGCTTATTTTTAATCAATATTAAGGAATTATTTACTTAAAACAAGCTCCTGTATGTTGCTAAAAGTTACTGTAAGTTAGTTTTGTCTTAGTTCAAATGTACTAAGACATTTGCACTGGAAAGTGGGCCACAAATACTTGATAAGATTGAGTGTTTTTGCAGTGTGGAGGTCATCAAGATGTGTGTTGATAAATGTGAGTCAGAGCTTTGTGTTTGTTTTTGGGTCAGCAGTGGTTCTGGCCTTGAAACTCTCCTATAAATGGTGTTTTTTGCTTAGTCTGTTCTCTATTGTTCATGAGCGTTGCCATTACCAGAGGCTAGAGAGGCCTGATGCGATCTAAATGTTTTTTTGGGTTACTCTTTGACATGTCAGGGGATTTCCGTCTCAGAAAACAATGTAATTTTGACAGATTAACACCAGATCCCTTGGTACAGACGAGCAGAGTTCCCGACCTATAATTACTTCAATTGGAAATGTTCCCTGATTTTAAAACTTTGGCCGAAGTGCCGTTTATAATCCCAGTTTCCCAGATCAACATCAAAACTCTTGGATATTTGATTAAACACAAATCAGGTCCAAGCGCATCAGAAAGAAGTTGTAAATTTGTCCGCTCACGGACAAATTTGTTTGTTGGTGGAGTTGTTTAATTTCATTGTTCATATGTAGTTACCGGGGCAACAGTGATTTCTGTCACTGTGGAGAAAAAGCTACATGTATTAATCTGCTTGATGTGTAATGAGACGATGTGGATTCTCTTCATCTTGTTGAAAATTAACTAAACTGAATAAAAATTAAATGCAATCAGACTCTGGTAGAGTTCCCAAAAGTTGTTCTCAAGTAAGAGTAGCACTACGTCAGCAAACTGTGACTCAAGGAAAAGGAAAACATAGCTGTTGAAGAAATGACTCAAGAGTGAAAAAGTATTTGGAAAAAGTACTGAGAAACTGATCAATTTATCAACCGTTTAATATATTTAAAAATTGCATCATCAGATGGACCAAAATATAAAGTTGAGTGGAAATGTTTGTATTTTAAGGGCAAAAATGACAATAATTTATGTAAGTAACAAAAAAATAACAAAATCAGGCAAAAGTAAATTTTTCCAAATCAGTTTTTTTTCAATAGAAAGAAAACTTATGAAACTTTAACAAAAACTGCAGGTGTAAATTTTGGTTAAAACATGTATGTTATTCATCACAATAAAAGTAGTCAAAGTACAGCATAGTAAAAATACTCCTAGAAGTACATTTTCTCAAAACAAACTCAAGTATATGTAACTAATTACTTCTTAACTCTGAACATAATTGAACATGTTATAATTTTAAAAATGGACGAGTAAAAATAGTTTATGATGGAATATTTTTGACCCTTTCAATCAAAATGATGGACATGGAAAAAGTCTGGTGACCTCCTGGATGAGTCGTTTACGTCTCCTTGGAGTAATTTTGGTAATTAAATGTTCTCCACTGTTTTCTCCACATGTAGATTAGAAGTTATCTACTTTTTGCTCCTGTGGTTTGAATTTCTTCGTATCGGGACGTGATACGTCGCTTTTGAGATCTTTTCACTTACTTCATGTTGCCAGAAAGCTGATTTTTTTTAATGAGTTTTATGATTTTATTGGTTTGGCATTAGTCAGATTTGGGTCTGATTAATACAAAAAAACAAACCATAGTGGTTTGTGTGGGTTCAGAAGAGTGAATGCTGATTGGCTGATATGCTGTTGTGACTGATAAAATGGCGCACTAGACCACCTTCTGTTTAAAATGGTAATAGTTTAGAGGCCAAAATGACCTAGTATCAACTCATTTACAGTAAAATTGAAGTTAAACTGATTGCAGTCAGAGCTGTGCATAGTTAAAATAACAAAAATGTGGTTTTAGCATTTAAGAGAAGAAGGAAATATTGTGACAATATTGAAAGCATTAAATAGAATAGCCTTTTCTGATTCTCCCACCTGAGCTCCGTATATAAACTACAAAATATTTTTTAAGTTGTTTTGTCAGATTTTGTAATAAATATTCACATTTTTTCTATGCTTTATGTCTGACTTTGTGTTTATTCTTCAATCAACCTGCTACATTTACGATTTAATGTGATCTTAAAACTACAGCGAGATGAATTTATCTCACACTTGATCAGAAACATCAGTAGCTGTAGTTTAGATAATGAACCACTCAGATGTGCCTGGTTGCTTCCTGTAGGAAGTGGTGCTGAAAACCACAAATACTAGAGACACATGCATGAAAGGCTGCTAACATACCAATAAACCAACATTCTGCTGCAATGTTACCTTTAAACTCCTAAAACCTTCCAATAAGAGTTCTTGAATTTCTTTACAAATGAATCTATATTAACATGATTTGTTTGGGCCGTTTTAATTTCTTCCTTTTCCCGCCTTCTGTAGGTGTTGCCGTCTTTTCAGAAGAGCAGTTTGATGATGATTATTCTGGACAGGAGGAGCCTTTTGAACTGGAGGAGCCTTTTGAACTGGAGGAGCCTTTTGGAAGCGGTGAAACAACATTAGAACCAACAGCTGGAACTGACTCCAGCTCCCTTCCATCCTCTGGTAACCTCGTCCTGCTCCGCTAGAGCTCAGAACCTCCTGCTATGATTATTTTGATGCATTAGCTCAGCTCTTCATTAGTTAAGTGCACAGTAGTGGAGGGTTGATAATGTGGGCCTGTTTTGCAGCCACAGTGTCCCAAAGAATCCCAAACAAAGTAACAAATAGCTAAAGAATCAAGATTTAAGAGTTACTACTGCAAAAAATGAGCTAATCGTGAGGTGTACTTACTTTTTCTACACACATATCCAGTTTCACTTGTACTTAAAATCAAATGAGATTAAAGCAGAAAATGTAATTTCCTGGTACCCAAATTCTTCAAAATTGTGACTTTAATGACACTTTCTGCATTAGTTCTAAATATTCTCACTGAATACTGGAAGATGAAACTAATCCTGTGAAACAGGAAGTAGATTCCAGCTAGTAATGGCTTTCTTCTTCTTCTCTTTTCAGCTGCCCAACACTCCCCACAGAGAGGAGCTGTTGTCACCAAATACAGCCTCTGTCTGCTTCCTGTAATTTTAAATTTGTGCATGAAAGCCTAAAAATAGTCATTTTCAGAGAGTTATAGAATATTTCACACTCATTGTTTTGTCCCTTGTCGAAAAGTGTTTAAATTAGATGATTAAAGTGTATTAAAATAATCCAAATAATAATAATATTTCCTCTACCATGCAATGTTGTCTATTTACCCAGGTTAATTCTGTTGGGAAAATAAACCGTAAGAAATGTTCCTGTACACGTTGGGATTCCATTTCCTTTTATTTTTACAAATAAAGATCTAAAAACTGCGTTAAGCATTTGAACTCAGCCTCCTTATTGAAATCCAAAACAATGTGTTACTTTCAGTAGCCTCCTACTTTGTAGACTGAGTAGTTTAATCTCAGTTACCTAGCAACCCCAGCGGAGTTCCACCTGTTACCTAGCAACCAAAGCTGAGTTCCAGCTGTATTCATTGTACAATGGCTGCTGGAAAAGACAAGTGTTTAGTTGCTGACTTTGCCATCCAGAAACCACTTGCTGCATTCTTGCTGATTGTGCAAAAGCCTCCACTTCTGCTTTTCAAAGATGTACGGATGTATGATTGTGCATCTGTTCGCAGCAATTTTCACGTGCGAGTGCAGACGTTGAGTTTAAGTTGAGCTTATTTGGATTTAAAGTGACTATGATTTTGTGCAAACTATGTAATGAGCTTGTTTTGAATAGACCATAGAGCAAAAATAACCTTTTCAAGGAAGCATAAGAGGTCACCTGGAGGTTAACACCTTGGAAACCAGGAATAACTTCCTATTTTCAAGGCTAACATGAATCTCTTGGTCTCAGGTACGACTCAACCTGGTATGAGGCCTTATAGGTAGATTAAATTTGGGCCATTCTTCTGGTTTAGAGCGTCACCACCACTAACAGGGTTTCAGTAAACAGTTGGTGGAAAGTTAAGGACAAACTATAAGCAGAAATACATATTAGCCACTCTGAAACAGGAATCTGTTATCGAAAGTGGAAAGAGGAAGGTGATAATATGAAGAGAATGCCAGACACATGGAGCAGACAGAGAAGTGTGTTTCAACAAAAACAGAAATTAGGCTTTTTTAAGTGACTGTTCCTTTTCAGTCAAGCTGTTTACATGGTTGAAGTGTTTTGAGGTGTGGATTATTATTTGATGACTGAATAAATAAGATCCTTCCAGAATTTCTCTTCTACATCAGACTGTGGAGCAAAATCACCAACAATATTCAACATCAGACTTTCTGCTTCTACCTTCAGACAAATCACCAGCACAGCAAACTGTGGTTGTCTGGGAGCGGGACAAGATGTCTGGAAATCCTCAGAAACACAATTCAGCTACATAAATCGGAAAGAAAATAATAATAAAACAGAATCTGCATACAGCAACTTGTAAATTCAGCAGCACTTCACATTTAGCTCAGTGAACCAAGTTAATGTCACCCAATAGAGACATATTGTGGAAGTAAGTTGGTGTTTTGATGGGATTCTGGATCTTTCATCATGTTTTATATCTCATCATGTCAGCTGGGTGCTGCTCTTTGTCTTTGTACACTTTGGTATTTATATTGACTTTGAAACTGGCATCTACATGAAGCACATAACTAATGAAGCTTGAACTGCTGTTAGTTAGTTCCTTATTCCTTGTTCTCAAATGCTTGGTCACACTTAAAGTCCGAGCATTTGAGGAGACGAGGAGAACCGGATGAGACGATGGAAACGTTAAAGGTTTTCCTGCTGGCCTCAGTTCTTGGTGAGTTTTTTTCAGGTGTCTGAATGTTTTTATTCTGTCTTGGTAGCTTCATCTTTTTGGTTAGGGGAGGTTGATGGAAAAGTGGCAGCTGCCTTTACTGTTCCAGTTGTTCCAGTGTTTCACTGTTAGGATTTGAGCTCAACTGACACAAAATGGGTCAAACTACACTGTGGAGTTAAGGACCAATGGGATATTAGTGACACAAACCAGCCAAGTTAAAGCTTGTAAAAAAAACAAGGAAAACAGCTTCTGAGTTTCTATTAGGAAAATAGTTGAGATTATTTTTATATGGGTGAAAAAAATGAAATCTTTTTGCTCAAAGAAGTCATTTTTGCAGATTTTATTTGTATTTGAAGATGATGCAGTGATTTTCTTTCACATGCAGTGCTGTGAAAAAGTATCTTCCCTTCGCAGAGTTCTGCTTTTTATGCCTTCCACATTTCTCAGATACCCAGTCAACACAAAAATCCTTTTCAAATTCTGATTTAGGTCAAGCCACAGCATTTTAATTTTCCAGACTTTGAGTAGGCCACTCTGAAACATTCTGATGTAATCAAAGAAAAGGAACTAAGGAACACAGAAACTAACAAAACCAACTCAAACAACCCGAGAAATAGGAAAGGATAATTTAAGAAGAACAAATGAAAACAAAAAGCGCATCAGCAGAGGTTTCCTTTCTGATTAAAGTCCTGCATATTTTAGTTTTAGTCCCTGGTGGTAGTTATTACTTTCTGTTTATGTCAATGTGAATTGATCCAGGGAGAGACCTGCCATGCTTGTTTTAAACATGGCCGCCGCCCTGGTGTAGGAGGGCGGTGGCCATGTTTAGTTGGGTCTGAAGTTGTGCCGTATTGTTTCCATGTTCAGATTAGAGAGCAGAACAGGATGGTTTTAACTTGCTACTTTTACAACTTCTGCAGGTGTTGCTGTTGCTTCATCACAGACAGACGATGAAGATTATTGGGGTTTTTATGAACCCGATTTTTATGAATTCTATGGCACAAACACATCTGGCAGTAACTACAACTATGTGTCCTCTTCAGGTAACCTCTTCTTGATCTGCTAATTGAAATATATACAAAAGAGCATTTACTGCAGAATATTTGTTAAAATTTTGCCCTCACATTAAAGTGTTTTATTCTTTATTCTGTTTCTCTGCGTTTCATATTCTTATCTTACTTTCCATGCATGTTCTGCTGCTGTCGCACCAGAATTTCCCCATAAGAGGAAATCCTGTTCTAATCTAATCTTCATAATGCTTTCCTGACTTCCTGCTTTAAAAATTTTGATGCATTAATTCAAAACGTCCTTCGTTGGCTAAATGTGGGATGTTCAAAGTTGGAGAAACTGCAGTAACTGAAATATTTTCTATAGATATTTGACTTTTTATTCTATTCTGAACATATTGAACAAAATCTTCAAACTGTGATTTTTACTGAGTTTTCTGCAATAAAGTCCAATAAATACCAGGTATTTATTGTAATACGGCATATATATATATAATACTGCTATAATACAGTATTATAGTTTGTAATACCGGGTTATAAATACTGAAACTCTGTTGTGTGAAGCAGGAATAGTTTCCTCCAGTTCCCAACTGAATTTTGATGGTTTTCTTCTCCTTCTCTCCATTCAGCCGCCAAACATTCACCACAGAGAGGAGCTGTTGTCACTAAATACAGCCTCTGCCTGCTTCCTGTAATCTTAAATTTGTGTCTGAAAGACTGAAAATAATGATAATAAAGAAGAAAAACAGACAATTTATTCAGACTTTTTCTGTTAACTATAATCCTGCTGAAAAGGTGTTAAATAAGATAAACAAATAGTGTTAAAATGAACCAAATAATGTAATTTCTGCTCCATTATGCAACAATGTAATAAACTTTAAATAAGCAATGTGGTCTAAAACATTCTGGGTCCTTTGACATTTATTGTGTATTTGTTTTTCTTTGTGTATTTTGGCGGAAATGTAAATGATTTAAAATCTTTTTTCTCTACGTCTTCACACTCTAAACATGGTTTTTAAGCTAAAAACACATTTTTGGTGCCAGTGTCTCCTCTTAAAGCTGCATGTTTTTTGAAAGCACCAATATTGAACAATTATTTGTGACTAGTTTTTGAATCTGTTCAATATTTCTCACATTTTATGCTATTCGGTTTCTATAATTACTTTTTCTCATTCCCTTGTTTTGGAGTCACTTCAAAATGTCACATTTTATTGGTGACTAAATGATTTTTTGTTATTTTGTGAAACATCGATTTGCATACAGGATGTTTAATTTCTGAACCATTTCTTACAACTTGGTCAAAAATAACTTTTGAAATAAGGCTGTGAAATATCAGGAGACATTTAATCGTGAAAACTGCAAAGACGTCAGTGATATTATTTTGTCAGCCCACATTTTGTTGATGCTTCTATTTTTACGATGTTTGTAGCCCAGGTTGCAATGCCAACTGTGATTCATCAAACTGTGCAGCTCAACTTTGAACGACTTTTAGGACGTTTGGAAAGTTTGTGAGAAAGTGAAGATATGAAGGAGAAGTTGAGGGTAGTTAATAATTAAAACTTAAAACTTCCTTCCTTTTGCACTTAAAACCTCTTGATGGAAGTTTGAGAGGCAGAAATGAATATTCAACATGCACACCAGTCAGTCTGGGCGTTATAACTGGATGAACTTCAGGCCTGGTGCTGCAGAAACATTGCTGCAGAAACATTCAGCATCTCTACACAGCCGCTTAAGTCCTCTTCGTTTCGGCTGTTTTGCAGGTTTCTGAAATAACTTCAGTTTGTTTCTGTTCAGCTGGAGAAAGTTATGGCACCTTCATGCATTAATCTTTTCTAAGTTTCTACTAAATTAGCTCATAGTTACCTGGTGACACTGTGATGTAGAGTTGTGTATCATCTGCATAACGACGGTACGCGGCAAAAACACAAAGTCTTACCAAGTATTTTTCATTTGATTTCAGGTGAAACATTCTTGTTACACTTAAAATTAGGAAAACTAACTTACTATTAACTTATTGGTAAGATATAGGAACGTATTCTGGTTCTGCTCTGCATCCCAGGAACCAGAACCAAACAGCATTCAACTTCTATGCACCAAAACTCTGGAACAAACTTACAGAAAACCGCAAAACCATCAAAACACTGAGTTTCTTTGAATCTAGACTAAAAACCCAGCTGTTTAGAGCAGCTTTTGAGCCCTAAGAAATGAAACCAACATTCTGATGTGTAATGATGACTTTTGGCTAAAGTAATGCTTCAATTGTTGATGACTTTGTATTTTTGTGTTTTTATGATGTAAAGAAGTTTTAACCGCCTTGTTGCTGAAAGACGCTATACACACAAACTTGATTGATTGCTTTAAGCCAATTATTCCTTAATATAGATGAAAACGTATCAGCTCCACTGGCAGATTATTGAAAAAATGTCTTATAAAAGTGAATAAAATATGTCAGCAGAACCACTTTTTACATCAGTAATTATTGTCTGACAACAAACTCCTAAATCTTGATTAAAACTTACTCTTAAGGTAGTTTTGGTTTATTTCAAGTGATCTAGAAACTTGACTGAAATACTTGGTAACTTGCTAAGTATTTATACTTACCTTGTTATTTGTTGTAATCTGAGCCACTGTGTAGATATTAAATAGGAAGGGCCTGAAGGTGAAACCTTGTGGTACATGTTACGACCCGCTACCCTCACCCTGGCTCGTTCTTAGTTCCTTTATACAGATTACGGGAGAGAGGGGCCGCAACATTAAGTGCGTAATGTTTTCCAACAAAAAGAAACCGAGAAAAAGAAACAAAAGGGCACCTGACGGAACACACAGTGTGGTGGGGCTTACCTTAAACGTCCAATCCGTAGGTTACGTTCCTCAAACCAGAACTCATCCATGGAGAAGGCCAGCCCTCGCGATTCCTCATACGTCAGGCGTTTTGTTTAATAGTTTTTTATGTTTTCTTTGTCTTTAAATATGTAGATATATATATAGGCTATATTTCTTTTCTCTTTTCCTTAAAACATCCGCACCTCTGGTGATTTCAATGGTGGCTGTTCTTGGCAGGCGTGTAACTTCCCCGGTGCTTAAATTCCTAGCGTCCAGCCGGTTTTCAAAACAAACAAAAATAAATAAATAAACAAATCCAAACAAACGAAGATAAACTTCCTCCCGGCCAAAACTTCCGACGCTCCCCTCTGGGTGGATCCGTCCCGAGGTGAAGGTACTCTTTTTATCCAGAGCCTTCCCGCACCGTTTTAATCAATTTTTTTCTTTGTCGAACTCCGCTGCTACCGCCGCTTCACACACGCCACCATCACTCATCCTCTTTCAGGTGCGCCACCAGCCCAACTTAAACACCTGGGCTGGCTAAGCCCCGCCCCCCACCGGTGAACCGTCAAAGGTGCCAACAATAAAACAAAAATAAACAATCAGGAGGCGGAAGCAAAGTACGAGCATGTAACATACACCGGATGTAATTTTTGGCCGCTCCATCCCTCTTCTTTAGGTAAGACACTGTTTTACAACACATTCCAAGTTATTTCTAAATTTAATTTCTTGTAATTACACCTCTGTCATATGAAAAATGTTTTTTTTTTATTGTTAAACCTTCCAGTGTTTCAGATTTCTATACCTTCACCTCTGCATACAACGCAGGATGGATCTGGACTTCCAGACTCTTCTGACCAGGTTTCATGGTTTCACTCCTTTATCGTCTGATTTTAGTGAACCTGGACATATTATGACCTCAGTGAAAGTTTCCTGCACTTATCTGGGTGCTTTTTCCTCATCCCATTCAATTTTCCTGTGACATCAGCAAGACCTTTCAATTCACAAACTTGACTTTTCCTCTATTTCAGACGTGGAAAGATGGCACGGATGGTGAAAACCCAAAATAAATTGACAGTTTCTGTTTTACTCAGACCAACCTGGCCGCCTTCAAAATGACTCAAATCCCCATTTCTCCCCTTTCTGATGCTCAGTTTAACCTTCAGCATGTGACCTTTACTACGTCTAGTTGTATTTTGGCTGGTATTTAAGGAGGTGAAAGTGGCTGGAGAGCTGAAGAAACCTGCACAGTTAACGTTTACCTGTGTGTTAAAGGTTGGAAGCAGCTTGAAAAGGGTTGACACCTGCGTTAGTGAGGCAGAAGCAGCGAGAAAGCAGAGCTACTGTTGCATCCTGTGGGGGGACGTGGCGCTCGCTCGCTCGCTCTGCGGCTGATGACTCAGTTCCTGAAAACTGAGCGATACCAAGAGTGATTTACAAAAAGACGCCCAACAAGTGTGGCACATAGAAGAAGATGATTCAGTGATGTTTGTTTTTTTAAAGAAATATAGGTGGAAAATAGAGGGGATAAGGGGAAGGTTAAGATGGAAAGAAAAATACAAAGAGCGACAGATTTCACGCACATAAAGTTGTGTTTTTATTAGACTTTCTCTCTTTTCTGTAGATATTTGCTAAATTCTTGGCGAAAAATAATAAAAACGTCCAAAAATAATCCACATTTTATCCACGTTTCCTCGTCACGACAAAGAAACTTTCTGAAATCAGGCCTCGGAGCCCGCCGGTCAAATTTGAATTCTTCAAACCGCAAAGTTTAACACACACAACAGAAAAACTCTGCGAGGCTAAACAGGGCGAGGGCGAGTAAAACGGGTGAGAAGAGAGGATGGGGGAGGGCGGGAGAAACAGAGAGAGAAAGGAAGAGAGACGCTTTCAGAGCTGCAGGTCTAAAAGTCGAGGACTGAGGAACGGCGCTGAGGAAGGAGCTTAAAAGAAAAAGGAACAAAATAACTCAAATAAAAGGGAAACTGCTGCTGCTTCGCTGATGATCAAAGCTTTTTGTTGTAAAAAGAAAAACCAATCAAGTGTGGGAGACGGTTTGAATCAAGATGATGAAGCTGTTGTCTCAGCTCTGCTTCCTGGGTGAGTTCACTTCAACTACTAACAGACTTTTCCTCCCAGGTCCTTTTTGTTTAAAACTCAAATCTTTAATATTAAAAACAGAAATGCTCACTGAGGCGACTAATTTAAAACTTTCACTTCTTCAATTCAATTTAATCAAATGCTACAGGAATGTTTGTTCAAAATGAGCTACTGGACATAAATTAGTCATTTATTTACTCACCTGGAAAACCTGAATTTAGTCATAAATCTGCATTTGCATGATTTCCACAGAATATAAAGGCCTTTAATTGATGCCTCCCATCCAGGAAGTAATGCAAAGCCACCATACGCCGCAGTGAGCTTAGGTTTCCCCCAAATGAACTTTTATTTTTTTCAAATGCAAACTGATGAAGGTGCAAAAGTGTAATATTTGCATATTTTCTAATCAATGTTTAGATTTAGGAAGCTAAGAGCATGCTCTTTGATTTGACTGGACTTCTTCCACATGAATCTACTAATTAAAAATCTACTGACTCCATTTATAATTCAGGAAAAATAATCAAAATGTAGCATCATGGGAAATGGCTTTAATGTCAATTAATGTGTTTTTGCAGTATTACACTGCAAAAACACTCAATCTTATCGTATATTTGGTCTAATTTTAGTTTAAATATCTTATTACACTTGAACTTCCAAGGAACTTTTCAGAAATATATTGAAGCTTATTTTAAATCAATGATTCCTTAATATTGATGAAGAAGTTCTAGTTCCACTGGCAGATTATGACATTTTTCCCGTTATAAGTGAAATAGAACTTTTTCAACAATATTAAGGAATTATTTATATTAAATAAGCTCATTTATCTTGCCAAAAAGTCATTTTTAAGTTAGTTTTGTCTTATTTCAAGTGTAATAAAATGTTTGCTCTAAAATTGGACCAAAATACTTGGTAAGATTTTGTGTTTTTGCAGTGAACACGTTAAACTGTGTTGCCTTTTAGGAACATAAAAGTAAAACATGTTTATTATTAAATTAAGGTAAAAAAATGATCAAAAATCTGTAAGAGTGAGTTTAGTTACTAAATAATCACTTAGAGCTTTCAGGATGGAAAAATTATTAGCTATAGGTGACGGTTTTTAAAAGCTCATAAAACTATGAAAGTTTAAATCGCTTCTCAAAACTCGTTTTTCTTTGGCATTTATTTGAAGTAGTGTTTTGATACTCTATTTTTATCAATTTGTGTTATTGTCGTTCTTGTACAGCACTTTGGTGCAGTTTTACACCTTTTTAAAAATATATATTTTAAACATTGACATTGAAAGTATTCAGTTGTTGCAGCTAACCAGTTGCATCTGCCTCGTGTTTGTCAGACTACAAACTCTAGGAAAAATATTAAACTACAAAAATGGTGGACCTGTAACTCTGAGGCAGATTACCTTTATAATATAACATCTTTTATCTGAACATCACTGTAAATATTTAATAAAACACCTAAAATATTTAAAAGAAACTAAACCTAAATGCTAGGTTGTAGTTTAGCAGCGTTATGCTAAGATAAGAGAATGCTAACATGTTTGGTAAAGTGTGAGAGGAGAGAGACGTTGAAACGTTAAAGCAAGTTTTTAGCTCTAAAAGTTTAAACAAAAATCACCACTAATCTCACATGTTAGTGTGACTGCAGCTGCTGATCCTGTTTTTACTTTGATTTAAAAGTATTCATGCTAAATGTTAGCAACTGTGCAATGCACTAGCAGGAGGTTTTATATGGTCATGTGTTGGCAGCAGACAGAGCAGAATAAAGATGTGATCAGAAAACCTGAATGTTTTGTTGTCTCAGACTTTAACACTTTGCTCTCATGTTGCACCAACTCTAGGTTGTTTTTTCACACATCTGAAAGCAGCTGCAGCTACCAGAAAACTCAGTCACTTGTTATCAGTAAACTGCATGCGGCTCACATTATGTTTATGATTTAAAGGACAAGCTGTTGAATTCAATGTTAAGATGTTGTTTTTTATAATATTTCTCTTTATTGCTTTGCAGCTCTAGCTACTTCTGCTGTTTCAAATAGACTAAATACGAATACGACGATACCTTCTGTAGCTCCAGGTAAAAACCGACACACTAAACATGATTTATAATGGAAAATGTTATTATCCACATCTTGTAAGCTCTATAATACGGCAAATAATAGAAGTAAAAGCTACAGATGCTGAAGAATTATATTTGTTTTGTGACTTTTTTTTCTTAAAACACAAATTCCTTAAGGTGGGATTTGTTTACCCCACAGAGTGAATTTGTCTGAAAAGTTCAGTGTAAAATTATGCTAATTTACTAAAAGGCTTTTAAAAAGCGACATAAATGTTATGAATGATGCTTCACAAAGGCCTGATTGACATTTTAAACGAATTAGCAAAGTTTACTTTTGTTTCTATCTTGGTCACAGACTCAAAGCAATTCTGAATTCATTTTCAAATTTAAAAGTGATTTTTGTTTTTTTTAGCATACTGTGAACAAACTACAGTCAAAACTTGCAATCAAGTTAGAGTAGCACTACTGCAACATATAAGAGTAAAAAGTATTTGGTAAAAATCTGACTCAAGTATTGAGCAACTGATCAAATTATCAATCATTTAATATTTAAACATTAAATCAGACGCACCAAAATATAAACTTAAGTGGAAATTTTGGCATTTATGGATCAAAATGATGATAAATTATATAAGTAACAAAAATAACAAAATCAGACTAAAAAAATTCCAAATCAGAAAAACTGATCAAACTTTAACAGAAACTGCAGGTGTGTGTCTGAGTCTGGTCAGTTTTTGCTTTTGTTTTTCATTCAGTGGGTAGAAAATCCAGAAGAATTACTCAAATAAGAGTAGAAATACTTCATAATAAAGTTACTCAAGTAAAAATAAAATGTCCAGAGTGGTAAAAAGTAACTGAGTAAAGTACTACCCAACTGTTTACATTGTTGGGTACTTTACTCAGTTACGTTTATTGGTTTTAGGAAACAGTTTAACTGTTTACATTGTTAAACTGTTTCCAAAGAGACGCAATCATCGCTACAAGCATCAGATTTTTTACTTTATTCTGCATCGTTTGATGAATTTCAGATAAAGTAAGTATTTTGTTTTTCAGGTTGTTTTAACATTTAGCTGAACTCTTACATCCTGGTACTCAGACTTCTCTGCCCCAAGGTTTTTCCTCTTTAACAGCAGTAGCCTAAAGTTTCTAATCTAAAATCATTTTAAAAGTCTTAATCCAAAATGCACAATTGTGTTTTTAATTTTTTTTTTAAACTCTGACCATTTCTACACAACCGAACCTTCATTGATCTGCCTCCTTAATTTAGAATTTTCTAGCTTTATTTATCTATTTATTTATATTTATTTTATTGTTTTCTGTTTCTTATTCAGTTCCAGCATCTTCCGCTCCCACACAACTAAATGACACAAAAACGGCCATGGATGTTAAGAAAAATGGTAAAAAATATTCTTCCTTAAGTCAGATTCTTCTTCTCCTTTTTCCTTTTCTTCTTCTTTTATGTTTTTTGGCGGTTGGCAAACAATGAAAATGTTGCTTTATCGCCTCCTACTGGTGTGGAGGTTGGAGCAGAGCGTAACTCCAGAATTAAATTTTATTAAATAACTCCGTTAATTTAAGATGATGAAATACTACTTGACAAATTTTACTCTCAAATTATTTTTAAATAAATCAACTAAATCTAATTTGACTTTGATTCTGTTTAATTTTTGAAACACCTGTTGTCTTTTCTCCTCAGTATTTTGACAGAATAACAACATTCTACACTTTGAATGTTTCTATAAAATAAAGAGCTCAATTTAACCCAAATCTACTAAGAGACGTAATTTTCTCTTCTCTCCTCGTTCTCCCTCTGCTTCTCGTTCCTCCAGTCTTTTTTTGAGTTTTATGAATCCAGCTGAGAAACCAGAAACAAATGTTACATTTTGTTGATTAGCATCGTCAAATATGTTGATCGATGTTGCCTTTATTTTGATCTCTTCATCTTGATGACTTCCACTGCTGCTTTGTGACAGATCTTATAGGTTTGAGATGATCTCCATGTATCTAATTAATTTAAAAATGATTTATTAAAGTGCAAATGTATGCCATACATGTAAAAAAAGTATAATGTACTGATGAAAATGTTATAATTGTTATTTTACCTTCAATAAATGGATTATAAATGACTAAATATTATGTAAAGTGAAAAAGTGAATCTTTTCACACTAAATACAGAATACAAAGTATTTACTTAATTAACCAATACTGATATTGATACAAATACTTTCATTATTTATGTTTATATCATAAAGACCTTTAAGTTTTTTTCTGGTTTTTCTTTTCAGTCATTTTGTTAAAACTTAGGACAGAATTTGGATAAAGTTTATAGTTGCCTACTAAACAATCTAATTATATATTATCATAATAGAAAAATAGATCACATTTGTCTATATTTTGTCCTAAATAAAGTTAAAAAATGATCATTTTCAGTTAGTTAGAGTTGAGAACTACAATACAAATTCAATGGAGAATCTGAACTAAAGTATTTATATTATTGACTCAAAGTGCAGGAATGTTTTGTTTCCATCAACTCCGGATTATTTTACAGAGTTAGCCTCTGTTTTCATCTTATCACAACATTTTGAAGTTTTAATTTGAAGATTTGAGATTCTTCTTCATTTTTTGTCTTTTTTGTATTAGCCACGAATTATTTTAATGCTTCGACATCTGAGATGAACTTTAATGGAACCATGGACAAGACGAACAACGCATCAGCATCAACTCCGTCACCCCCAGCGCCCCAGAGCCCAACCTCACCACCAGTAACCACGGTAACGGTCCTCAGTAACACGAATATTTTTATCCAGCGGCTGCAGCTCAAACCAAAACATTCATCAAAGTCAGAAACTGAAATCTGGTGGATTGTTCATGGGGATTAGGAACCCCAGTCACCTGTTAACCTGCATATTTTAATAGTTAATTAATATGATTTAATATTAACAGTAGAAACCATGTTGGTGCTACTGCAGACCTGCAGAAACTCAAAATCCGACCAAGGCTTTTTCATTTAGTTTCTACTGCAAATATCTTAGTGCATTTCAAATAAGACCAAATTAATTTATTAGAGACTTTCCAGGAAGAAATAGGAACTTGTTTTAAGTCAGTATTTGCTTATTGTTGATGAAAAAGTACCAAGTCTCAGATTATTTAACTTATAACAAAACATTTTTCCCATATTATTAGAGAAATAATCTGAGTGGAACTAGAGCAGAACCAAGTACTGACTAAACTTTTTCTAAAAAACAAAACATGTTTTCTATTGAATTTAAAAAATCTCTGATGGTTTGAATCATTTCAACTGGAAACTTTCTCCAGTTTTCTGCACAAATCTGTTTAATTTGTCTTAAAATTAAACAGATGTGAATTTACATGATTTATTTTCCTCCTTGGTTGCTCTGTTTTTACTAAAAGTGCAGAATTGCTGGGTTATAAATTCTCCATCTTGAGCTACATTGAGGGACAACTTTCTTCAGTCAGAGGCTTCTTTAAATTTGCTGGAAGACAGACTGCTGCAGGAGCCGCATCTACAACTCTATGACAAAAATATTCTCTTTAGGATTAATAAAGTACTTCAGGATTAAAAATGAATCCAATCTGTAACGTTTTATACACTTTTGCAGATTATTTTTTACTTTCTGGAGATAAAAAACGATCAAACTCTGATCCCCATTATCCCTGCAGTGAGCTACACATTAAACAAGTAAAGCATCAATGAACAAAGTTTTGTCATGATTAACCTCATATCTTCACATTTTGTCACCTAAAATACAGATGTGGTCGTTTGGACGCTGCTTGTTGTGTAAAGTTATATAAAATGTTCTTTAAAATAGTTTTAGGTGAGCTTAATCAAGCCACTCCACCGCTGCCGTTCTAGAAAAACAGCAGACAGGAAGTGAGTTTTGGGTTGTAGTGCAAAGCCCACCATGAACAAGAAAAGCTACAGAAGCGCGAAGCCAGTTCTCAGAAATCCAGTGGAAGAAACAAACATTTCAAACCATCAGATGCTTTCAAATGCAAGGAGGTTGAAATAAAAAAGAGAATGTTAGATGGCGTTAACTGATGGAGTTTTTGTTTCCTCTCTGACAGCCAGAAGAAGAAAGCAGTGAAGGGTCGACCTCTGCAGCCACTACAGCGTCCACAGCAGGTAGCTCAGCAGCTTCATGCAGGCTGCAGCTTCACTCTCTGCCTCGTTTTGTCTTCCTGCATCAAACCACAGCGACTCACACGCCTGATTTCTCTCTAGCTGCTCACCAGAACCCACAGGAGCACATTCAGATACGCCAAGTTTAATCCATCAAACCAGAACGCTAACCATCACAGGACGGAAAAAAACACTTTACCACTTAGCTGCCATTTTCAGGAGCGAGATTTATGATGATTAATTTGTTACTAAATAAAGGAAAGAGACGTTTTGTTTTTGTTTAGTTTAACTGTGTGAATATCCACAGAAATGAATTGTTAATGTAAGATACATTTATTTACTGTTTCTCTGTAATTCTTTCTGCCGTTTTGGTAACATAGGGAGGGAGGACACAGGCTTACCTACGACAGCTAATTCACACAAACTCAGTGTTTCTGTTGTTTTGCAGTTTTCTGGAAGTTTGTTCCATATTTGTGGTGCATAGTAGCAGAGTGCTGCTTCTCCATATTTGCTTCTGGTTCTGAGGATGCAGAGCAGAACCAGAAGACCTGAGAGGTCTGGAAGGTTGCTATGGCGACAACAGCAGATCTTTAAGCCGTTCAGTGATTTATAAACTAACAGCAGTATTTTAAAGTCTGTTCTCTGAGCTACAGAGAGCCACTGTAGGGACTGTAGAACTGGGTGATGTGCTCTGTCTCCTGGTTTTATTCAGGATGCCAGCAGCAGCGTTCTGGATCTGATTGGTATTTTTAGACACTGTTGCAGATTAATAGATCAACCTTGTTTACTTGTATAGCACATTTCAGCAACAAAGCAGTTCAACGTTCATGAAAACACAAAAATATAAAGTCATAGAATACACATAATGCCGTCGTTACACATCAAAATGTTGATTAATGTTTCATTTCTAATGTTTCAGAAGCAACTCTCAACAGGTGGGATTTAATCTAGATTTAAAGATAAAGAGTTTTTATAGATCTTAATCCTGGAGATGTTCTTCAGGTGTTGGAAAGCCGACTTTGTAATTATCTTTATGTGGCTCTGAAGGTTCAGGTCAGAGTTCATCACTACCTTTTCCACAAAGGCCTGCTGCTCGGCAGTTCCCAGCTGAGCAGCAGCAACTAGCTGAAACTGAGCTACAGAGCAGCCCTGGTAAAACCGCTGCTAAAGGTTAACAGAGGAGCCATGTTGTGATTTTTCCTGAAGGCGCCGTTTCAGAAACAGCAGGAGCTTTTAAAGGAGACACAAGCGTTAAATTACAAAGTCATAATTCCAACTGAAGGCAATAATTACTTGATTGTGCCTGGAAAACGCACGCTGCCCCTTTAAGAACAATATTATTCAGCGTTTGTTTTGAGAATGGCCGTCTGCTCTTTTAACCTAGAGTATAAATAAAGGAAACCAACATTAAATCAGATTTCTCCTGAGTGAAAAACTAAATCTAATGTGTTTCTTTCAGTGGCTCCAGGCCGTTCATCTTGGGGTAAGTTCACTTTTTTTTACTCCAGTTTATCTGTTGAGTTCATCTTCGCTCTGATTCTTTTTAAACTCAGTTTTAGTATTTTATCTTTTCTGTTGTAGTCCAGTTATTCACTAGGAGGTGAATTATCCCCCCGACTCCTGCTGGGTGTTTCATCATCACCCTGCTTTCAAAAACAAACCAAAGTTATACTAAAATAGATGCAAGTCATTCATGCTGTTAATACTTTTCTTATTGAATGCAGATGTTTCGTTTTGTACATTTTGGTTGGAATCGTCAGGAAATTGCAGCTAACATGTTGCTAATGTTCCAGCGCCCTCTAGTGGTCACTAGAATACAAGGCAAATTAACTCAGTATAATGTGAATATTTCAAACCATCCAAATTAGATATTTATTGTTTCTTCTGTGTTTTAATCTAAAATGAGGACAATCAGGAGGTAACCTCGTCATTTTGTTCTTGGCAGCTTACATCCTGCTGGTGTTGATAATCATCGTGATCATCGCTCTGTGTGTCATCCTCTACATGCTCCGCAGGGCGTCCAGGGTGAGAAACAACAAATAAATCCATGTTTCCTTAAAGAAAAACCTGTCACACTATTATACCATCAATAAATAAATGTTTTGATTTCTATTTATCTTCTCCAGACGTACTCGTTTGACCTCCAGCGCCCTCCGGCCTCCAGCAGTCCGTACGAACCAACTGGCACCTTTGGTCAGGTCTACCTGGATGACCTCGGTAACCAACTAACTCCGTCTAAATGTCTTAAAAGGTCTGACAACCTGAGTAAGAATGTTTTTGTTTTGTTTCTGTGTTTGTTTCTCAGACCAACCGGCTAACAAAGATGTGATCTCGGATGATCTGTCCACCACACCGGTACCCAACGGCACCGGCCCACAACCGGAGGAGAACGCAGACGGGGAAGAGAACGGTACCAATGTTTGGCTTCTGCTTTCCAGTCAAGTGTTTGGAAATCTAAAGTATTTAAATATTTTAGAAAATACCTGCATGTTTAAAGGGGCAGATTATCAAAATGAACAGTTTTCACATCTTTTTTATGCTTCCATCTGGGTTTCTACCGCTTCTAAAAACATCTCAAACATTTAAAAACAAACACCCAGATGGTTTTTGGTGTTTGGAAAATGAACTGTTTCAAAATCCTCCCAATTGTTCAGTCACACTGCGCATATTTGGCCAGCTGGTTTTACTGCTGTGCAATGGCTGCTGGAAAAGACAAGTGTTTTGTCCTGCTGCATTCTTGTTGGTTGTGCATGAGGCTCCACTTCTGCTTTTCAAAGATATATAGTTGTATAATTACGCATCTATGTGCAGCTATTTTGACATGCGAGTGTAAACGTTGAGTTGGGGGCCGTGACCAACAGCAGCTTATTTGGATTTAATCAACATGAGGCTCTGAAGCAGCTCATTCTGAAAGGAGATTAAACTAGGCAGAACTAAGCAGACTGAAATCTCATTATTTAAGAATTATTTTGTGCAAAAAAATTTTATAAAAATGTTGTGTATCACCAATAGACCTATTCTAACCTCTTCAAGGAAGCATAATTAGATTGTATTTGCTCAGTTCTGCCTATTTTAGCTCCTTTCAGAATCAGAATAAGCTGAAAATGGCTACAAACAGATGCACATTTGCACGACCGTACATCTCTGACCCTGAGGAAGAAGAAATGGATGGTGAGTCAACAACAAAGCACTTGTCCTTTCCAGCAGCCATTGTACAGCTCATACGTTGGTAAATCCAGGTGACCAAAAGTGCTGAAGCTCTGCTTGCGTTGCTAGGCAACGGGCTGGGCTTGGCTGGGGTTGCTCAGTAACGGCACAGAGTGACTTAACAATCAGGAGGTTTTTGAAACAGCTCGTTTTCCAGACACCAAAAACCATTATAATGTTAGAATAAAATAAATGGATGTCTGAAAAGTGAATTTTACCCTTTAAGGCAACATTTGATGATCCAGACTCAGTTTTGGTGAATTCAGACATTTACTCCGTCTCTTTAACTCCTTTCCTTCCTGCAGCTCTTCAGGATCCACCAGAAGCAAACAACCCGCAGAGATCTTCGTCCTCCTCCTCCTCCTCCTCCAGCAGCAGCTCGTTATCGGGAGGCGACCAGGCAGAGACGAAATCCAACCAGATGAGCAGCAACAACTTGTTCTTCGATGCAGTCGAGGAGACGCAGCCGCAGCAACAGAACGGAAACAACAACAATCCATGTGAGCTCATTTAAATACGACACAAATACAATCAACAGGTGCTATAAAAACTATTTCAGTGGAAAAATATTCTTCTAATAACCGAATCCCAGTTCAGATGTTGACTCTTTTCTAAAGTATCAAAGCTTCAGTCTTAAAGGCACCTTAAAGGATTTAAAACTTTTATTTTAGTGGAAAATCTGGAAACAAAAGGAGCAGAAGCTCCACTAAAAATGGAAAAATAAAAACTTTAAGATCTAGTTTAACATCAATTCAACATATTGTTATAAATTAAGCTTAAATGACATTTTTATCTATAATATTTGATCATTAAAATTTAATATGTAGTTTTGAATATCCAGTTTGATATAATTTTCTCTGCAAGCAAAAAGAAAATCTGACATAAATCAAAAATCTTTCCCATCGTTTAAATGTATTGTTTTATTGAAGTATCTGTATAAAACTAGAGAAGAAAACAACAGCTGAAAAAACCACCAAAATTATTCATACCCCTGTTTGTATTTTCATTTTCCTTCTGACTGAAGGTCATTTTAACATTTTGTAGCCGTCCGTCCAGTTTTGACTGATTTAAAGGGAGATAAAGATATAATTGAATCATAATTATTGACATGATGCTTTATGTGTGTGTGAATGTTTATATATTAAAGTATTTTTGGCTCCATTGGTGTTTTATCGACTCAGATAGTTTATTCCAGAATGAGGAAGTGACACGTTGCACTGCTGAGTGGGTTTCTGAGGATGAAACATCGGCCAGTAGGTGGCGCTCACCCACAATCAAAGATCCCAAACAATCATCATCTCTTTCTATCACTCAGCCGCCCATGTAGGACATTTGGGAAAATCTCAATAAACACGTTTTATAAAACTCATTTGTTTCGGGACTTTAGCTGCTATTTTTTATTTTTATTTGTTTAGTAGAATTTTGAGCTTTTACTCTGGAAAATGCATTTTTATGTCTGACTTAGACATTTACTCATTTATTTACTTGCAAAAATAAAATTTTGCTCGTTTTTTCTGGAAGATTTTTGAGTTTAAATAATTTTGTTTCTAAACATATTTATCTCTAGAGTAGATCAAATAAATGAAAACTTTTTTTTTTTGCCTTTTCTCCTTTTTTAGCCGTTTGCTCCACCGACCCATTTGTGGAAATAAACCTTGACGATCCGGCCTGGTCCGATCAGCTCCTAACTTCTCCGCCGACCTCCTCGGTCCTCCCCTTCTCTTCTTTCTCCTTCTCCTCTTCCTCCTCCTCTTCATAGCACCAAACATTCCCACAGAAGCAGAGACTGAACGTCCTTCCCACCAGAATCAGCAGAAGGTCTTTAAAAGTTTCTCTCTCTTTTCGTCAAAATTCCTCCCTGCTTACTTGAAACGTCAACAAGCTAAACACCAAGCTAACCCAAAGTCAGCTTGAACTGTGTTGATGATGAAATGTTATTTTTTCTCAAGTGGTTTTATTCTTTTTTTCTTTTTTTTTTTTAGACAATTAAAAAAATCTAGAAAAACTGCAACTTGCAACGTCTGATGCCGTCGAATCAAACTCTGTTTTAGTTTAGCGTTTCTAACAGTCATGAGTTTTTATGGCTTTCCGTTTACACATTATCGTTTTTCAAACTAAATAAACTAAATAAAGACTAGAAGCTAATGTCTCCTAATTACCGTCAATATGTACAATTTTGTAAAAACTTCTTATTAAATCTATATTTTGTGCCTCACATCATTACAGAAACCCGAAAGCTTTGAATTTCAAATCTAATTCTGAAGAATTGTTTTTATTTTAACTATTATGAACAATTTCTTTACTGTACAGAAGTAAAAATATGCAGCCACTGCTTTAATTAATGCTCTGATCCAAACTGATAAGCAGCTGTGTAACATTTTTATTTACCAACTTTATTATGTTAATTGAAATGATGTCGTTTTATCATTACCTGAACTTTAACATGTATAAATCAAACTTCCTGTCATTGAAGCACATTATGTGATGGTTTTTAAAATAAAAATGTTTTTTTGTTGGTTTTAAAAGAAAAAGAAAATGTTGTTTTTAAAATAAAATTTTTTATTTTAATAAAAAAATGTATCTTTCTGCATTAATTTAAATGCTCTGTTACATCACGTTATGATAAAGTCTGTTGAAAAGTGGGGAAAAAAACAGTTTTGGTTTAACTTTGGCTAACAATAATTTTAAAAAAGAATAAAACAGCTCATATTTTTAAAGTTGTGTATGGCAAACCCATGTTTTTTATTACGTTTTTTTAGTTTATTCCTGTAATATTTGCATTTAGTTTCCACAAAAAATGACAACAAAAGTAAGTAATAGTAATGTGAGTTTAGATTAGATGTTTTTTGTCATTAGGTTGGAATATTTCAATTTTTTTTTTTTTACATAATTTCCCATCTCATTTTTGCAATGTTTTTATTTTGAATCCTAAAACTGGAAACAAAATGGTGATAATTTAAAAATTGTTGTCGATATTTAGCTAACATGATAATTGTCTTTTCAACAAGTCGTGCAATATCAAAAACTCCACCATATTTCATTTTTTGTGCTCTGGAATATTGCAGACAGGAAATTTACTGATGTCCCACTGAAGAGCTTTCGGATGTTTTAATAGATTTTTGATTACTTTTGATTTCACATTTTGTAAAGCTAACGTTTTGATCAAGAACTTTCTGCTTTTATTCTAATTATTTATTTAGACGTTTACATTTGAACCAAATTGAAGTTTCACACCTCTGAAGGATGCGCTGCTGGTGAGATACTGACTACTCATAACTACTCCAGACAGTCACACTTCAAACAAACTGAATAGTTTCGACGCTGAACCTGTTGAAACCTGAAAATAACTTGGAGGTTTACAGTCACAGTGAAATTTCCAGGTGTTCATACAGCTGATAAACAAAATAAACAAAACAACCAAAAACAAAAATAAAATGGATTGTCAGTCTCCATTAACAAAAAACTCACTTGGGAAAAAAAAACTAAACAACATAAAGCCAAAGTGGAAATAAAAACTGCATTCAACTAAAAGAGTGCAGATTATGAAGTGTGTATACTATGTTGCCCTTCAGTAATAATTAGATTTAAATAGAGAAGATGGGCACATCGATTACATGATGCAATAATTCACACTACAGGATTTTTTGCTGCTATTTTTCCCCTTAAGACCATCTTGTTGGTCTTCCTAAGATTGTGTGGTGTGCTATGGTTGATCATTGTTGTCGCTCTGATCTAAATCAGGAATTTTCCCCGACTGGGAGCTTAACGCAGCATGTTGAATATGACACACATGATTATACATGTACAATCATGACCGTATATATGGGTGTGTATGAAACTGTTACACAGGATGTGCTAAGCACCAACACAGTCATTTATGAAAGAAAATATATATAAAAAAAATGATTGTACTTATTAATTTGCAAACATTGCAAAGATTGTTTTTAGAGTTTAAAAACATTTATTACCACTAAAGTCCAGTGGAGGTGATGATTGTTGATTCCCAGAATGGTTCCCCCTTCATAACTTTGTCAAATAAAGAGCAAATGTTACCAAATTCACAGGATTTATTGTTGATGATAAGAGGAATAAACACAGTTAAAGACTTGTTGGTGAATTAATTTGTTCTCATGTTATGGAGGGGAACAGATTATTTCAGGCAGCTGAAATATCCATTCTCTATTCTCCTCCCCCCATAACGTTTGGGTATAAAGGGCAACTGTTGCCAAATTCTCAAAAATTGTTATGTGTGATAGCCTGTAGTATACTAGAAATTTCCTTAATACAGTAATCTGTCATATTTTACATTAGAATGGGATTTACCAGAAAGTCCACGCTCTCGTCTTTTCAGGAAGTTTTAATAATTATGCCATGCTTTCAGCCATCGTCTTATATCAGCAATGAAAATTTATAAATACACACTACGTGTTGAAAAACTGTGTTTTGGTGACTGACTTTTATTTCTGTCAGGCGTAAGTGGCAAAAGTTGGAAAAATACCGATTCTCTTGGCGTTTAAAATAACACAAAACAGCGTAAAAAGACCTCGATTATTTAATTATTTTCACAATTTTGTAAACAACAGCTGCCGATTAAACTAAATGTTACAAGCTTGACATGATTAACTGAGTTGTTTTTACCGAGGAATCGATCAGAAGCGCCGTGAAAATGGTCAGATCCGCCTCTCCGGCTGTAATGCGCGCTCCCGACACAGGGGGAACAGATTTTCGCAGGGGAACTGAATAGCGTACAACACCTGTTACATTACAGCTGTTCTTCGTTAAGGTGACGTAAACAGGTTCTAATGATTTTCATTCAGTCAGGACTTTACGCTGACACTAGCTACATGCATTGCAGGTAGATTGTAGTAAAGCATTGATTAATGCCTGGTTTTAAAATTAGTTAACTGGACTTGTAGCCATTATTTTATGCCTAGGAACGAATCCGATCGAACCATTATACCTAGGATTTCTGTCGGCTAATGTGTGGTCTGTCAGGTTTTGAAAATTGGCTGACATTGGTGACAGCTCTAAGATCGTGTAGTGTGCGCTGGGCTTTACACTAAGGAAATGAGGAAGGGAGGAGTCAGTGGAGAGCACCGGAGTTGATCCTTTTTTTATTCGATGTCATCAACAGAAAGAGAAAAAGGCCGGAAGAGACGATAATGCCGATAATTAAAATGACGTCGATAGTTTTAATTTATGGTACGATAAATTGATTTATCGTTTATCGCGACAGGCCTACTCAAAACACTAAAATTGCTCTATATTTTTGAATGGCTCATTGTGGATTCACAAGCTGAGGAAATCCTGCGTCTGGCCAGACACAGAGTTCCCCCAACTGCTGATGAAATCACTCACAACTTGCATTGCACAGCCTTGGTAACCACAGATCCAACTGATGAACTAGGTGAGAAGTTTCTCTGCTCCCCTTCGACATCGCTGCATGTCTCAGACGTGTTGGTCTCATTTCACATCGTTCTTACTGGTTTGTCTCAACTCGGAACAACAGGGATTTTTTACAGTTCCTGAGTCATTTCCACATGTTTCTCTCACATGAAAAAAGTCTTGAGGACAAGTGGAAATCACTGGGACCTCTTGCTAAATGAGCACAATTAGCCATAGACTGGATTTACCATTCTCCTAGCATCCTTTTCTCTCCATCATTATCATTGTACAAAGAAACTATGCCCAGAGATTTGGCTGCAAAGCCCTCTAAAGAGGTGATTGATGATAATGCATGATAATTTTTCTCAAAAATGGAAGCAAATGATCTTGATTTGGACACACTGCCTGAATGTTTATGGGCAGTTCATAAATATGATGTTGGATTAATTAGGACCAAATTAATCCAACAGGACCAAAACACTGTCCTGAGCCGTATGCAACGAAATTTCGTTCTGTATACACCCTGTGCATGCAAAATGACAATAAAGTCAGTCTAAGTCAAAGTCAAAGTCTAATTAAAGGTCAAGAACCAATTCACATCACTCCAAAATCTGACATTAGACCACATGAGCACCAATATCCATTGAAACCTGAAGCTGTTGCAGGAATAACACCCGTTTTTCAGTCATTGCTGGAAGCAGGAGTGATTGTTCCTTGTGATGATTCACCAGTAAGAAAACCTATTTTCCCTGTAAAGAAAATTAGAGACAAAGGAAAGCCGAATGAATGGAGATTTGTTCAAGATTTGAGAAAAGTTAATGAAGCTGTCATTCCCCGTGCACCGATTGTCCGTCAGTTTTTCACTGTTGTAGATCTAGCAAATGCATTTTTCAGTGTTCCAATTCACCCTGACAGTCAGTTCTGGTTTGCTTTTCAGTTTAAAGGGAAAACATACACATTTACCAGATTGTGCCAAGGTTATTGTGAATCTCCCACAATTTTCCATCAGGCCTTGAATCAGAGTTTGAGTGCTCTGACTCTGCACCCAGACTGTGCATTGCTTCAGTACGTGGATGACCTGCTGTTGGCAGCACCGACTGCTGAACTATGCCGCTCTGAGAGCATGAAGCTGCTGTGGTTTCTGTCTGAAAATGGTCATAAGGTTAACAAATCAAAAGTGCAATTTGTGCAGCCATGTGTGACATTTCTGGGTCATGTGATTTCTAATAAGGGCAATTTCAGAAAAACGTGTCCATTGTTTCTCTGCCTCAGACCAAAAAACAGCTGATGTCCTTCTTAGGATTGTGTGGTTACTGCAGACATTTCATTCCTACTTATTCTGAATTAGAAAAACCTTTAAGGGAAATTTGTCATGAAAAAGGATTGTTGATGACATCACAGGTATCATGGACACAAAAGGTTTTCCTGTTTTTTCTAATTGCAGGCATTGCAACCCACCCAGGAAGAACTGAAACTGTAACCCTGCACACTCACACTGAAAACAACACCGCTTCAACCAACGCGACACAAGAAGACCTCGAAAAAACAGCATGTTTTCTATGCATTGACCTGTGATTTTTACATCCCAAACCACTTAAGCAAGTGACAGTTGCAACTTGAAGTTTTATCAATACAGACTGTTTTATGGCTATTAGATGTGTTTTGCCTTATGTTATCTTTTAATTTGTATTTAGTTATTTCATTTATTTTGTGATCATTTTCTAGAATGTGATTCCTTAAAGGAATCAAAGGGAGGAATTGTAAAGGAAAGATTTATTAACAATGTTTAAATAAATTTGAATGTACATTTTATGATGTTTCTATTAAAGGTTTGCACTCAGGTGCAGCTCAACAGGATATATGCCCTTCTGACCCTCTGCAAAGAAGTGAAGAACAGGATGTTCAGCGGTTAGAAATGTGAGACATTCTAAGGTGATGAGCCTAGTTTGTAGAAGTTCAGTTACTAGTATCTGTTCAGCCATCAGCAGAGAGGCTTTTTGGAGAAACGCCTAAAGTTGAGCTGTGAATGTGTATGCAACTCTGCTCCACTGGAACTGATAGATAAGTAACGTATAGATTGTTACCTGGCACTTGAGCCAGTGGCTACATAATGTGTGATGTATCCTATGTAAATGAGGGGACGTTCAGAACAGATGAGTCAGAACTCATCTGATTCTCACTGAGATGTGGGCTTTGTATGTTTTTTCCATTTGCAAATGTTAATTAAAACTGTTTGTTCTCTTTTAAAGCTGAAGTTTGGTCTCGAATTTTGTCCAACTTAACATAACGTTACATGCTGGACGTTTTTGAAACAGCTCGTTTTAAAGACACCAAAACAGATTAACTTATTGCCAAAAAACGTCTGGGTGTTTTATCTTAAGTTGTTTATTATTTATTCAGTTGTTTTTAGAAGCAGCAGAGCTCCACATAAATGAATAAACAATGCATAGTTTTTAACATAGTTTTTAAATGAAATTAAGATCCTACAAAGCAAACAAGACATTAAAAAGTCTAAAATGTCTCTCATACAGAGATCATTGTTTCCTACCTGTGTTTTACTCTTCAGTCAGGAATGTACTCATACTTTCCAGCCAGGGTGACCACTTTCACTTTCTAAATATGTGGACTCTGTTTAAGTTTTTAAATGCCTGACCTCGGGGTTTCTTCTGTTCTAATAGTTTCCGTAAAAACTAAGAATCGTCCAGACAGTAAGAGATACTCATCCTCTGCAGGATAAACTATTTCTGTTCCACTTTTACTCCAAAGGAAAGAGATGAGACATTCCTATCCTAGCAAAGCGAAACGTAACGACTCCTGTGGTCATTGTGTGTCAGAGAGAGATGGACACAAATCCGATGTCTGCAGAGTCTGGATTTTCTTTCTAAAAACCTTTATAATATAAAAAGTTTTTACATTTAACAAAAGTTTATTCAGCGGCATCAACTCTGCTTTCTGGTTTTTCATTTATTGTGACTAAAGGCAGAATGATAAGAACTTGCACATCCCAGAAGATGCTCTGCAACTGGAGTTAATGAGAAGCTTCATATTTCTGCCTAAATTTGCCTTTTTTTTGTTTAACGTTTCCATGGAGGTCGTTTTTTATTCTTTTTTTGTTACTGAAATCGCTAAATTTTCGCTCACCTTCAACTGAACAGAAAACAAAAACACATAGCAGAGTTGCACCACTTCAATCTAAACTGCCTCCCACCTCTGATAGTTTTCTCCCCTGTCATATGACAAGTGGCTCGTTGTGCCCATAGAAAAGGGAAAGTCCCACCTGCCTCCTGCAGAACGTTTAATAATTCATCTTCACACTTTCACATAAACTGACACGTCTACTTTGTCTGAATTTTCTAATAAGATTTAGCTTGAATTTTGACGTTTCAAATATTAAAATAAACTATATTTTTCTTAAGTTGTACTTTTTGTCCCCACACGACAAAAACATAAAATTTTATCAAGTATATTTGTTTAGTTTCAAGTGTAAATATCTTCCTTCTGTCAACAACATTGTACATCTTATTGTATTAGGTATTACACTACAAAAACACAAAATTGTAGTATTCTAGTAATTGTATTTCAAAATAACCTTATTTTAAGTAATAAAACAGGGTATCTTTACATGGGAGTGGGCAAAAATTACATCCGGTGTACCCCAAGGTTTTATCTTCGGACCCCTACTATTTGCTCTGAAGAGCTCAGATTATAACAAACAAGGTGAGTTACGCTGCAAAAACACAAAATCTTACCAAGTATTTTTGTCTAGTTTCTGGTGCAAATACCACTTGACGTAAGATAAAACTAACTTTGAAAGAAAATGAAAAAATGTCTTGTTATAAGTGAAATATTGTGCCAGAGGAAGTAGTGCTTTCTAAATTTAATATTGAGGGACTAAAATAAGCTCCTATTTCTTGCTGAAAAGTTACTTGATAGTTTTGTCTTATTTCAAGTGTACTAAGCACCATAAACTAGACCAAAATACTTGGAAGGATGTTGTGTTTTTACAGTGTAGCAAGCTTCACACACTATAAGACTATTTCAAGTCAGGCTCAAAAATAGTGAACTTTTTCTTTGAACAAAAATCAGGTAATTTACATTTACTAAAAACATGGATATTACAAAATTAAGAAAGAAGTTACAATAACCCTTTAAACAGAAGGAAACATACAGAAAATTATTGTTTTTGTTGTAGTGGACACAATAAATACAACTTCGTGTTTTGAATCAAGTATAAAAATGTAAAACTGCAATGTGATTTATGATTTTCCAGAGCCATGAAGTCGTAAATCACTCATGAGACGCAGGTTTTAAGTAACCAACGTTTGGAGTTACTCGCCATCCATCATCTGCACTGAGCAAGGTCCAACTGGACTTTCAAAATAAATGTTTCCAGCAGCCCTGCAGCGTATTAAATATCAGTCTGTACTTGAAATGTGTTCTTTAGTCTTTACTTTCACTTCAGGGCACAAGTGTCTGTTTCCCAGAAACACTTTGTAATGTTCCACAAAACCTGATCACTGAAAACTAGAACACCAACGTGACAAACTAACTTTGCTCAATAGTTGCATGACCTGAATGACACATTAACCAGCTTAAACCAAACATCATGGAACCAGGTTAGTTAGCAGAGAAGCATGAATGAATTAACACAAACTGAAACTGATTCACTCAGTAGAATAATTTAAACCGTCTGCTAAAATAAGAATAAAAATGGTTTCAAAAATCCTCCAGCACCAAGATATGATGGAGTAAAATCAAGAAAATAAGGTCATAAAATTACACCAATAAAGTCGTAATATTACCAGAATAAAGTTGAAATATTATCACTTTATGCTTGTATTATTTTGACTTTATTCCTGTAATTTTATGCTTTTTTTTTTTTTTTTTTTACATTTATTTATGATTTTCAAGAATAAACAGGCAAATTAGAGGACAAAACAACAAGGATATAAAAAAATACAAAAAAAAAAAAAACTAACCAGAATCATCAAAACAAAAATCCACAGAACAGAACAATCAAAACACTGTCAGCTAACAAAGGGTCTGATAAGAGGATAAAATGCACATCAGACTGTAGAGTGTTATCGAGCATGAGACAGAGTCCAAGCGAGTAAGAGACATTTCTGAGGACATTGAAACAAACAGCCCACCATGGAATATGGAATAACAAGAAAAGATGAACACAAGTTATAATCACAATAAACATGACGAAACGGTAAATGAGTAAAATAAATTATTAGAAAATACAAGTCCAGATGTAAACGACAGTTATTTTAGCCTATTATTTTGTATGTATCTATTGAAAGGACCCCACACATCCAGGAACTTCTGATGATTGTCAGACAAAGAGTATCGAATCTCCTCAAGATAGATACAGGACACCATATCATTAAGCCATTTCTTAAAACATGGCGGGGTAGAGGATTTCCATTCCCGTAGAATAACCCGCTTTGCTACCACTAAACCAAACATTAGAGATTGTTGTAGGGACACGGGAAGAGCGAGAGAGGATTTAGAGCAGGGGTGTCCAAACTTTTTGCAAAGAGGGCCAGATTTGATCAAGTGAAGATGCCCGGGGGCCAATAGTTTGTTCGGACATTTTTTGATTTTTTTTTTTTACCCCTCCAGGGGGTCTTTTGTGGGCTCTAGTGTCCCTTATGTGACAGCAGGCTGACAGGAAACAGGGAAGGAGAGGGGGGAAGACATGCGGCAAATGTCATCGGGTCCGGGAATCGAACCTGCGACGGCCGCGTCGAGGACTCAAGGCCTCCAAATACGGGTCGCCCTACGCCACCACGGCATGCCCTGGACATTTTTTAACTACAAAAGTTTCATGCAAATACACAATTTTCATTGTCACAATTATCTTTATTTTTCAAATGACAAAAAAAACAAATATAAGCCACTCAGGCAAATGAGAACAACTCTAAAAACCCAAATTCTGCCTTTGATTCATATCTGGAGAGTCAGATAACATTGAACAAACTGTATGAAATACCTTAAATTTACATGAGTTTAAAAATATCTTTGCCTCAAGAACATTTTAAAGAGGAGTTAAAGTAATGCAAAGTTGTCTGTTATTATTAAATCTTAAAACAAGTGAATTTTGCTCGTCATTTACAATATCTACAGGTTCATAACCAAATCTTACTCAAGAGTTTAATAAAAATAAGTGCCATAAATCCAGGTGCATAAATGTTCTTTTGGCTCTTCACTGCTGATAGTGACAGACGTTGCCGTTCAAAATACTCAGTTTCATGTCCTCAACTCTCAGTGCCACACTGTTACTGCCAGGCAAACATTTTTCTCAAATTCTTGCTTCTTCTCAGGGCAAAATGTTCTCCACCATTTTCATAACACAGTCTTTGATAAATGTATCTTCAGTAAAAGGTTTGCCATGTTTAGCTATTAACATTAACATCGTAGCTTGCTTTGGTGGTATTTTCTTTTGACTCACAGGCCCGCGTGAAGAATCGCTGTTGTGATGCCAGTGCAGCTTGGAGTTGCTTCACTTTTTCAGCACGGTCACTTCCTGTTAGCTTGTCGTATGTGTTAGCATGTTTAGTCTGGTAGTGTCCTTTTACGTTGAAATCCTTAAACAAGGCAACCGTCTCACAAATTAGACAAGCACAATTGCCTTGATTTTCAGAAAAGAAGTATTGTAATTCCCATCTCTCTTGAAAGCGGCAGCCTTCACTGTAAACTTGTTTTCTTTGCAGTGGCCATGGCAGAAATGAGTGGAGAGGGGTTCGCTGCACGGAGGCAGACTGATAGTATTAAAGTGGTGCTGCCACCATTTGGTGAAAGGAGGAATTACAGTTTCAAGTTTTATGATTTATTTATTCTGTTTCACAGTGCAGGCGGGCCATAAATAATACATTATAAAACCAAAGCTGCGGGCCGTATGAAATCTGACCGCGGGCCGTGATTGGCCCCCGGGCCGGACTTTGGACATGCCTGATTTAGAGCAACCCAAAATGATCAAATGCCTATCCGGACATAGAGGCTTGCCATAAGCATTGCTATAAAATTCAAAAATCTTGCACCAGAAGTCCATTAGTTTAGGACAGGAGCAAAACATGTGACCCAGAGTCCCATCATCTAATTTACATTTGTCGCATTTTGGTGAGACGCAGGGGAATAGCCTATTGAGTTTAGTTTTAGAAAAGTGCAGCCGATGGATAACTTTGAATTGAATAAGTTGCAGTCTAGAGTTAATGGAGCAGGTCTTGATTCTTGAAAGAGACAAATCCCATTGCTCATCCGAAATCTCACCAAGTAGATCAGAAGCCCAGGCCTCTTTTATATGCCTAGTAGATGGGGATGAACTGAAAAGATTAACAAACTGAGAAATTAGGTTTTTAGAGGTAGAGGGCTTTCTTATAAGCTCGTAGAAACTATGCTGTGCCGGTAAGGTTTCATAGTGGGGGAGGTGCTGTTTTACAAAGTTCCGAGCTTGCAAGTACCTGAAAAAATGGCTAGAAGGAAGACCAAATTTTGATTGTAGTTGCGTGAAGGAAGCAAAGTGATTATTAATGTATAAATCCTTAACAGCAACTATCCCCTTATTTAACCAGTGCTTAAAAACTACATCCATATTACCTGGCTTAAATGCTGGATTCTGACAAATCGGGGCATAGATGGACAAGCCAGGGAGATTCAATACATTCTTTAACTGCTTCAGAATCCTGAGTGAATTTCTTAGTATAAAATTATCCTTCAGCAACTGAAAGGACAAAGAAGGATTGGAAAACAATACTGCAGCCGAGGAAGAAGAAGTAAGCTCCAATAAAATTTTATGCTTTTTTAATTTTCTTAGCGTGGCCCTAACACTGTTGCATAAAGATGACTGTTTTTTATTTACATCTATTTAGCTGCTACATGCTAATTCCTAGCTTAGCAATTGGTAACTGAATTGCTAAGCTTTTTGGAGCTTAGAAATTAAACAACAACTAAATAAGTAAATATACAAAACAGTACAAAAATATGTCGATTCATATTCAAGTTATAAAATTATTATTATAAATAGTTTGACTCCATCCAGCTAGCTAAACTAGCTGCTGAACAAAAGCAACACAAACTAAACTAATTCAGCACCAAATATCCCCCAGTGGCTAAATCCACAATTAGCATAAGCTTTGTCAAAAATGAACAAAAAGTGTTAATATTAATAGATATATTTAGGTTCAAAATGAAAATATATTTTTTAATTTGACCAGCATGTTTCTTTTGATTTTCTTTTTAAGGATGCCTCCCTCAAATTCAATCAGAAGAAAACTTCCTGGATGAATAAAACAATATTTAAAACCTAAATCTCACAGGATTGTGAATAATTTTGTACTTTGCTCCAACTACACAGAAACTTGTGTTCCGGAAATAAAATTTAAAATTTAAATTTAAAAAAAAATATTGAAAGTGTTGCTGGGACATGTGTGGATCATGACGTTTCCATGACAACCAATTAATTTAAAGCTGTTTTCTGTGGATTTCCTTATTGTGCAGTGATTTAACTTAGGATTTAGCTCATTATTAATGTTTCTTCCACTACAGACAGAATATTATTTAGTGCAACCATTTCCATTAGTTAACTACAGCTGGTGTGATTTCCGTGCGGCAGTTCTGCTGTTGTTACTGGTTAATGATTAGCACTCACCATAAAAACCAGTATAAAGAACAGTGTGTTAGCAGTAAGAGTGCTGACACAGAAACACCCACTCCTCTGAAACGGGTCTGATGAAAAATGTCACCATGAGGTCGAAACCTCAAATTTCTCACAGAAGGTCAGAGGAGCTACATATAATTTCCCACAATTAAACTCAATATTTTGAATGTTTTGAACAAGACTGGTGCAGAACTTTGATTTGTTTTGATTTAGACAGATTAAGAGTTACCTTCGAGATTGAGCAAAACGGTAAATAATGTAAACTATAAGAGCCACAACTACTGAGGCGACTGGAAGTGTTACGGCCAATCGAATGCTTTGGTCCGGTCCGCTTGGAGCGAGTTCAGCGTCTGCATGGAGAAAAAGCATTAATGAATGAGAATAAAAACTAAAAGAACAAAGATTTATGCTGTTTTATCAGGTTTCTAAAAAGATCAGGGAAAACTACACAACATTGGTGTAACTTTATTAACACCTCCTTAAATTGGAGAAGTGCATGAAACAACGCACCAAACTGGTTATTGTGGTTGGTGGGGACAGAAACCTGCTTAAAAGACTCAAGCAAATATCAAAATGAGTAAGAGTCAAAATGAAGAAGCATGTATTCCTCTACACTTATCTATGAGGGGCCGTTTAGGACAAAATTTACGTTTTGTCTCTCACACACTACCAAAATGTCTCGCATACTCCAAAAAAATAGCCACGCACACTCCAAAAAATTACGTTTTGTCTCTCACACACTACCAAAAACTCACGCATACTCAAAAAAAATAGCCACGCACACTCAAAAAAATTACGTTTTGTCTCTCACACACTACCAAAAACTCTCGCATACTCAAAAAAATTACATTTTGTCTCTCACACACTACCAAAAACTCACGCATACTCAAAAAAAATAGCCACGCACACTCAAAAATTACTCACGCACATTCAAAAAATACTCAAATTGCGTATACACACACTACTAAAATGTCACACACACATTCACAAACGTTAACTTTCTCGCTCACATACACTACTACCAGCTCGCTCACATACACTACTACCAGCTCGCTCACATACACTACTACCAGCTCGCTCACATACACTACTACCAGCTCGCGCACATACACACAAACGTTAACTTTCTCGCTCACATACACTACTACCAGCTCGCTCACATACACTACTACCAACTCGCGCACATACACACAAACGTTAACTTTCTCGCTCACATACACTACTACCAGCTCGCTCACATACACTACTACCAGCTCGCGCACATACACACAAACGTTAACTTTCTCGCTCACATACACTGCTAACAGCTCGCACACACACAGACGTTTATCTCTCACATACACAAGACTAAAGTTGAACACACACACAGTACTAAGACTCGTTTTATGTATGTGTGAGAGCGAGACTTTTTATGAATGTGTGAGAGCGAGACTTTTTATGAATGTGTGAGAGCGAGACTCTTTTTGAATGTGTGAGAGTTGTCACGGAAGAGGCGGGGCATAATTTTTGGATCAAACTGCGCATGCGTAGATCCTAAACTATAAGTTTCGATTGTTGACTCACTGTATGTTCTATTACTTAGTATATTTGTGCTTTTAAATATATATAGAACGTTTAACTTTCTTGTAGATTAAATGTGCTATAGAAATAAATGAATCTGATTGATTGATTAAAAATAGCAAAAGTACAATCTGTCCACTGGGTGCCAGTATTACAGGAATTATTAACCGGTGCCAACTAGTGCCGAAGAAGAAAGAGTTTGCTATACCGAACATGGCTAACTCTAATTGTTTAAAATGGCAGCTGCCTGACCAATTCTCTCTCGTTTCGAATTAGAGTTAGCCATGTTCGGTATAGCAAACTCTTTCTTCTTCGGCACTAGTTGGCGCCGGTTAATAATTCCTGTAATACTGGCACCCAGTGGACAGATTGTACTACAGCAATTTTGCTATTTTTAATCAATCAATCAGATTCATTTATTTCTATAGCACATTTAATCTACAAGAAAGTTAAACGTTCTATATATATTTAAAAGCACAAATATACTAAGTAATAGAACATACAGTGAGTCAACAATCGAAACTTATAGTTTAGGATCTACGCATGCGCAGTTTGATCCAAAAATTATGCCCCGCCTCTTCCGTGACAACTCTCACACATTCAAAAAGAGTCTCGCTCTCACACATTCATAAAAAGTCTCGCTCTCACACATACATAAAACGAGTCTTAGTACTGTGTGTGTGTTCAACTTTAGTCTTGTGTATGTGAGAGATAAACGTCTGTGTGTGAGCGAGCTGTTAGCAGTGTATGTGAGCGAGAAAGTTAACGTTTGTGTGTATGTGCGCGAGCTGGTAGTAGTGTATGTGAGCGAGCTGGTAGTAGTGTATGTGAGCGAGAAAGTTAACGTTTGTGAATGTGTGTGTGACATTTTAGTAGTGTGTGTATACGCAATTTGAGTATTTTTTGAATGTGCGTGAGTAATTTTTGAGTGTGCGTGGCTATTTTTTTTGAGTATGCGAGAGTTTTTGGTAGTGTGTGAGAGACAAAACGTAATTTTTTGGAGTATGCGAGAGTTTTTGGTAGTGTGTGAGAGACAAAACGTAATTTTTTGGAGTGTGCGTGGCTATTTTTTTGGAGTATGCGAGACGTTTTGGTAGTGTGTGAGAGACAAAACGTAATTTTTTGGAGTGTGCGTGGCTATTTTTTTGGAGTATGCGAGACCTTTTGGTAGTGTGTGAGAGACAAAACGTAAATTTTGTCCTAAACGGCCCCTCATACTTATCACCCACTCATTACAATATTTCCCTCGCTCAAAGTGAAACCATTACATCTCTCTTCCCCCGTACAATGTATGTGATTTGAGGGTAAGGAGTGTCAAAGTCTATGTGGAGGCACATCGCACGTCTAGAGCTGCACAGCTGAGGCGTTTTGAGTGTTTTGAGTTTTTTGAGCGCTTGGTGTGCGTCAATGCTGGATTTGGAAATTCTGAACTTTCGCTGCTGTACGCGGAGCGTCAACCAATCACAGAGAGACACCGCTATGAGACGTAGTGATGTAGTTGGTGTCCTGCCAAGAGATGCGGGTTAGCAGGTCATCAAACTGGGCTTGAGTGAGACGAAAACAGCGCCGATAGCGACCATCGTCAGCACCCAGCTAGCTTGTGAAACTCACAAAACTCACAACACCTCTGAATTATCTGGTAAATTCAAACACGTGTCCAATGGCGTCATTCAAAGTAACCAGGAAAGGAAGAAAAAGGCCAGAGGCTCCTCAGAACGTGCATCGTTCCTTTATCAGCTGCCGTCGTTTGTTCAATAGAAACTCAACACGAAATGTTCAGCAAAGAAATCTGAGCCTCCGTTATGTACAAACTTTCACTACAAAATATTTTGGTGCCAACCTCTCAATTTCATCCGCCGTTGTACAAAGAGACCAGCAACGGAAAACAACGAGTCTGGAGCAAAATGTCAAGCGTCCAACTCAGAGTTTTGGACACGTGTTTTCGGTGTGAACGCAGCACAACTTATTGCCAAAATATTATTGGGCTGTTTTTAGGAGCAGCAGAAACCTAAGTGGAAGTATGAAAACTATATCAAAGTCCACCAACTTACATGGAGTAGTCACGCAGCAAAGCGTGTTTCTTGACGGATCGTCGTTCCCTCCAGTCGTGACATTCAGAACAAATTGTTCTGCAGGGGAAAGAAACAGCTCAGTGACATTTCTTTTCTTGTTTGACAAAAACGTAAATCTTATTTGTGTTTTTTTTTTTTTCACCTCTCATTTGAAGTCTCCATTTCCCGGTGACATCATCGAAGTCGGCGTTCAGGTAGCAGGTGTAAATCCCAGAGTCTTCGGTTTGGACTCCGGACAGATTGAGCCGGATCTTTGCTTCCTGGGGAGCGTCTTTGTCCAAATGGACCCGTCCTGCAAACTGCTCATCCGCCGGCACCAAAGAGCCTCTTACTGTGTCGAAAACGATCTTAGCTGAGTCAGAGACAAATTCACAGATCATGTTGATGAGAGTCCAGTTAGTTTTCATGTGAGTGCTCCAAACAATGGTGACGTTCTCGTTTTCTTTGGCTCTGTAGACCTTCAAGCCGTTCGTGACACACATTTCTTCAAAGGAGAAAAAGTTGAAATAAGTCACATTTTCCATGTATATTTCTAATCTGATTAGAATAATATTAGAATAAGAATAATAGAGAATAAGTGAGAGTAAAAACTGACTGCAGAGATCATAGATGAAGAGGAGGAACATTATCTCCCGCATCGTGTTCTCCTGCAAAAGAGTGTAAATAAAGGTTTGTTTTACAAGTTTAACATAAAAACTATTTATTTAGAAATGCTGTATAATAAACCAGCTGTTTCTAAAATGGCTCAGCACTACGTAGCCATAAAGTTACAAAATATAACTGAAGAATGTCATAAAATGTGATAATCAACACATAATATATCCTTGAACATATTTTGTAATACTTTATGTGTTAACATACATGCAATTATTAAAAATACAGAAGTTGTTATTTTTGAAAGTGATAATGTAATAATATGGCCCGGTGTTTGTGCTCATCTTAATCAATTTGCTTCTAATAATAATCTCAAATTAGATTATATATCTTAGACTGTGATCAATAAATACCGAATATTTGGTCATTTAGTTGACTAAACAGTTCCTCTCCTCACCTGTGGGGGCGCTGCAACAAAAACCAGATGAAGGAAACAACATGAAAACCTCTGAAGAATACACCGAGCGCAACTCTAGGATTTCTCTTTTGTCTTTGGGAAGAGATTTCCAAAGACACCGGCTAGCGCTAGGCTAGCACGCTTCTTTTGGTTGCATTTACCCAGAATCCCCTGCGCAGTCCACTTTCTGCCCTATCTGGTCTGTTTTCACATGTTCACTCAAACAGGACCAGAGTCCACTTCAACCGAACCGAGGCCGAGGTTCAGGCAGACCAGAGTTCACTTAGCCTCCTCAATCAAACTGGACTTTCTAACAGGATTGAAACGATTAATCAGATCGATCATGATTAACTGATTATTGAAATAATCGTTAACTAATTTAGTAATCAATTAATCGTTAACTGGAGTATATAGACCCTAACAAAGGACATTTGCTAAAGAAAAAAACCCAACCCAGTCAGAGCATTAATTATGACAGAACTATTCAATAAATACAAACATTTTGCATTTAAGATAAAATAACTTTTTTTTGTCTGTAAATGTTTTGCCCTAAACTCCTTATGTGGCTGTTTTAGCTTCACCTGATTTTTCTGTAAAAATCTCAGATTTAATCCAAACAACAGTCAGATTACAGATTAGCCCAAAGCTCTACTGATGTTTGTTCAAGCAGCTTTTCACATGTTGATGTTTGAAGGGTTTTTTAGCAAACTCAGGCAACCACATCTTGTTTTCTGAGCTCATTAAAGCCTCTTGTTGCAATAAACATTCTTCCTTAAAAGTAATAGATTACTTTAATACTTACATCTGTGAAACGTTTCTGCAGCTCTGTAGTCGCAGGTGTTTCTCACGCCCTCAGTGCGGTGATGTTGTGAGCGAAGCCATTTTCATTCATCTGTCTGTTCACTTCACTCAGGATTTATCGTCGGATGTTCGCACTTCCTGTGCTGACCTGAATGTTTCCTGTTAGGGGCTCAATCTGAACACACACCGGCAATTTATGGACCCGCAGAAATGAAGAACAGAGAATAAAAAAATCTGAATGAGAATCAAGATTTGGCTGACTGAAGTTTCCAAAATGATTAAAGTGAGAAAGTGTCGGGGTTTCAACGCGGTGGAACGTTAAACATCCAGGAAGTTTAAACAACATAAAATAGTTTCTTTTAGCACAAACTGAGTAACAGAATAAAATCACTGGAACAAATCTTTTACTCATAGTTAAATGCTGAGTGAAGTTAATTTGGAAACATTTTCTTTTGCCTGAGTTTGTTATTTTTTGTTACTTATATGAATTATAAGTAACTCATTTTGGTTCTTAAAATATATAAATTTCCACTTAACTTTATATTCCATCTGCATGATGATGTCATTTTTAAATATTTAATGACTTGATCAGTCATCAGTACTTTAGTAGACTTTTTTTACCAAATCCATTTTACCCTTTTAACTTTTACTTCAGTGAAAATACATTGAAGTAGTGCTACTTTTACCTAAGTACAGTTTTTGGCTGATCTATCCACCTGTCCCTAAATTAAGATTTGATCATCATTTGTTCTTGTTTCAACATGTTTAAAAGATCCCAGAGTTTTTTGAATTAAACATCTATTTTAGCAGAGCCAAAAGAGAAGAGGAGGATCAAAGCCTGAAGTAAAAATCAATCAAACAGACCTTTATGTTACCACATAAAGGTCTGTAAAGGTTAAAGCTGCCGACTGATGCCGCCACGTTTCCAGTTTAAAAACTCATAACTGGCGACTAGTCAACACTTACAATGTCAACACCTACAGAAAAAAAAAATCAACAAAGGAGGTTACAAAAACACTGAATGTAAAAATAGTTTATGGTTATTGGCCATTAGAGCAACATTAATATCAATAGAGGCATCAGCCCAACATTTCATCATATCGGTGCATCTGTAAATGATAGAAATTTCATTTAGTCTATTATTCATTCAACTGGAAGGAAAATAAATAAATTAAAACTTTCTCTGCATAAAAGAGTAAAACAAATGTAAGAAATAACAACAAATAAGCAAACGAGGCGAAACAAAATCTAAAAACGATGAATTAGGGACTGATAGGTCTGTCACGATAACGTTTAACTGGACGATAAATCGTCCCAGAAGTTATCACGATAAACGATAATGTTGTTGTTTTGAGACCAATTTCAGGTAATATAATCGTAACGGTATAATAATGAAAGAGCACATTCTCAAAGATCAATAAACTTTGAATTTTAACCCAAATTTAACACCGAAACCGGAAGATATTTTAAATATACAAAACAAAAAACAAATTAAATGAATTAAGTCTCTGTAAACAAAATGATCCTTCAAAAAAAGGGCTAGTTGAGGCCAAAACACCAGTCTGAAGTTTTTATCATCCAGTTTTTAGTAGAAAGAGAGAAAAACGATAAATCGCACCAATCAAAATTATTGACTTTGTTTTAATTTATCATGTGATTAATTGATTTATTGCTGATTGTGACAAGCTTATGATTTTTAAAGTCAAGGTCAACATGATGAAAGTTGACTAGTCGCCATGACGTCATAGAAACGCAACATCTGGGTTGCTTCACGTCAACCTACAGGTTTTGTTAGCTGTATTAAACTCTGACAATTCAGTACTTCTTTGTTAAAATACTTTATATTTAAATATAATTCAAACTATCTGACAAACTCACCAGAAGGGGATTTTTTTCTTTCTCCTAAAAATGGCGGCTGAAACAGGAGACGGAGCAGAAAGAGGAGAAAAGGTTTAAATATGTTCAAATTTGACGTTACAAAACTAAAAGATAAAGCGGTTGTGTTGTCGGGCTCCTGCTTATAACTTTTTCTTGTAAAAATCTTTATTTTTTATTTGATTAAATCTTTAACTAGATTAAGAAGATGACAAAAAAAGGATTCAAGATGGAGCGACAGTAAATGCACCGAGTGAAGGCCAGTTTCAGAGCCGCTCAGTTCAGGATGCAGCAGTTAAATTTGGACAACATATTCGCTTTAAAATTAAAAAGAACATGTTGAATTAAAGTAGCTTAAACAAAAAACAAGTGGATAAACTAAACACAAAATAAGATAAATGTGAAATATGATAAATTCACAGGAATGTGTTCTATAAATTAAGATCTTCTAAGTCAGGGTGTCAAACTCATTTTGGTCCATATCAAAAATCAGAATGTTCTTAAAGGGCCGGTTGAGCCAGAATCTATTGATAAAACCCATTAAATAGTTAAAATACCAATAAGTAGTTGTTTCAGTAAGAGTTTCTTAAAATGAAATAATATTGAACATCTTTTCACACGGATCAGTCCAACCAGGATTTTGTGATTATTTTGTGGTTTTTTTTGCAATCAAAATGTTAGATTTTGGTTGCGATGATCAGTGATCGTGATTTGTGGTCCTAATTTAAAAATATTTTTATATTTGTGCTAATGTATGACGTTAAACATGACTTTTTTTTTATCAATCGCCATATCAATCCTGGGCTGTAGCTTCACATGAAGGGAGGCTGAGGCAGCAGCAGTCACTGAAACCAAAAGGTTTTGAGAAAAATTTGCAGTAAAAATCAGAAAGAAATGTGGGAATTTGAAGATGGTGTGAATTTTGTTTGAGTTTTGCAGATTTGTTGAAAATCTGGAGGGACTTGTTGATGTAATTTGGAGTCTGGAGGGCCACATAAAAAGCCATGGCGGGCCACGTTTGGCCCCCGGACCCCGAGTTTGACACGTGTTCTAAGTAGACGCAGCCGTATCTGAGTTTCCTGAAAGCTCCTCCACATGGAAGATGAAACTTTTTTCTTTAAAGTTCCTTTGAAAAAATGTACATGTGTAGCAAATATTATTGTTAAATAAATAAATGTAGCTTTTAGTCCACATGAAAAAGGTTTGTCACGTGTTACAGACGCCCTGTAATGCCTGAGCATCACACAGGCACAAATTTTAAAAACATCATATCAAGTCCGGGATTTAATGTGTATATTAGTTATTAGTTATTGATTAAATAGTTGCAGTTTAAGGGATAAAGAGTCAGATTTAGTAAAAAGTCGATATTTCTCCTCTGTTTAATTTCTCACTAGTTTGCTCAGATTAAATCTCTCTGTAAAACACATCAGTCTGCCTGCTAAATATTGGATCCATGTGGGTCAAAACTACATAAAAACACAGAGAAAACAGCTGGAATAACTTTAATTTGGACTATTTTCTCAATGGGAAGCCAACACCATGACTTAATATCTTAAGACGTGTAAGAACTCGGGTTGGTGTTTGTTGTCTCGTGTGTATAAATGAAAGTTAAACAATGACCTCTACAGAATCTGCTTTTACTACATATAATATCTGTACTTTGCTTAGTAAATGACTTCATTTTTCATTAATGTCAAATTAAATAAAGGTTAAAACTGATGTTTTAAATATAAAGTGTGATAGTTTGCAAATTATTGATAAAATAAAAAACAAGTTTCTGCTTTTCTAATCACACTTTCCTTTATTAAAACTATTTGGATAAAAAACCTCACTGGATCTGGTTTCTATTTGTTTACTATTTACTACTAACAATAAAAACCAACAGAGTTTAAGTTTTGAGCAAAGATCTTCATCTTTAAGTTCATGAAGGAACAGATGATGTTGGAGTATCGAGTTTGCTCTGTTTTTCTCAATGAAAGGATCTGCACGTGTTTCCTATTAGAGGAGAAATTAATGTCGTTTCTCTTCACTGTTTCATCTTAAACTCGATTAAAATCATCTTCTGTCTTCATATTTATTCGCACACAAACAGTAGAGAGAACTTTTGAACACTTTGCAACATCATTTATCGACGCAACATTTCATGCACACTCAGATAAAGTAGTTCCTATTTCCCTTCTAATCACGCCGCTTACTGAGCATCTATCCTGCCTTTCAAAACTAACAGAGATGCTTTAAATGCGCCAGAACGATAATAATGTTTTCAGTCTGCAGCTGCACCGCGTCTAACACTTGCATTTAAAGTGTTTAAAATTTCCTTTTGGAGGGTTTTAAGATGAGGAAGTAGATATTTCCAGTCTTACCTCCTGAGCGAGACGCAGTCAGGAGGGAAATGAGGGAGATGATTCTGCAGCGGGTCGCGGAATCTCCGACAAAAACTAAGAAAATAATAAATAAATTAAAAAAGCATCGGGTAATGCCAACGGTGCCTTCAACCCGCTCGCCATCACCACTGGAGAGGCACGTACGACCCGTCAGTCAATCAGAGCCGAGCATTTACGAAATCCTCTCGCGGATTTTTAGAAGAAGAAAAAAACGAGGCGCGCGCTGAAAGCCAGAAAAGGCGGAAGTGAATCAGGGAAAGTCCGATTTGGCATCACTTCAGTTTTATTCATTCAAAAGCGGCACCGCAACACAAACAGCTTCACAGATAAACGCACTAAAACAAGCAGAAGTGCATGAAGTCGCGCAGCTTTTTCTTTATATGTTTCCTAATATTTCTCACAATATTAGGAAATATTGTGAGAAATGTGAGCGGAGTGGAGACGTGACAGATTCCCACGGTCACGGTGAGTGGAGAAGGAGCCGCTGTTTACGTAATTGAAAACTTGAAACTCTCATATGTTCCAGGTCTGGCTCCTGCTGAATCATAAAAGTCTGAAACGAGACACCTGGATGTGCAGAACCTTTCAAAAGTATTCAGACACCTTGGACCTTCTCCACATTTCTCACTTTTAATGGGGAAGATTTTCAGTGATACACCAACTCAAAACCATCAAGTTATATTTGCAGAATTGGAAGTGAAAAAAATAAACTCTAGTTCAACCAAATGGCTTTAATTAGTAAACAGGTAATTACTGTGTAATTAAACCTCATCATAAATGTTGTGTGAAGGCATCAGATTACTGATCATCATTTATTCTGCAGGAAGAAAACTGGATAAATTTAAAACAACGTTAGAGCAGAAGAGTTCAAAGTTCACTCTGGGGCAATTTAATCTTAGTTTTAGAATAAGGCAAATATGGTTTGTTTCATAGGTGGTGAAAGTCAGAAAGACACTTTTTTTTTACAGACAAATAACATTAACACTTAAAAATGTTTAAAGTAAAATAAGTTCCCATTTATGAATGAAGATTTTGCATTTATCTTAATTTTGGATGAACTAGACTAACAAACATTGACTTAATTTTAATAAAAAGCTAATTTTATAGCACAACCAACCCCACAAATGTAGAAAATAGTGCAATCTTGCTATACCTTTTTATGTTTTGTGTCTACGTGAGTCTTTAATGGTTTTAACTTAATGATTTTCGCCCATGTGGGAAAAAGTTTGGATAATCCTGCTCATTTTCCAAATTATATCTCAATATTTTAACATTTTAATCCCATCATGACTGAAACATTATACCTAAATCTTTTCTGCAGACATAACATTCACTACGAATGCAGTTAAATGGAGTCCCTCAAGTCTCATTTCATGGCCCATCTCTATTTTTATTGTAGTTTCTATACTAAAAATCATTTTTAGTAGATTTAATAAAAGTGATACTTTAAAACTCCATCAATTAAAACTCAAACATTTGTCTGCTTGCATCTCCAGATGATCACATTTGATCTCCTGTGGAAAAGTTTGGTGCCGTTTTGCACAAATCCAAGTTTACTCTTTCCTAACAGATAAATAGATATTTGTTTCTTCATCTCACCTGCATTACTGCACATTCTTTTATTCGTGATTTAGAAATGTTTTCTGTGGGCAGAAGTTACCAACGTGCTGCTCATGTGAACTGAAATGTCTCTGTGGTGCAGGACTTTTAGGTCTCACACCGCTGCCTTCAGGTTTGCTGATTTTATCTCCAAATTGTCAGAATAATCTGACTCCATTGCAAAAACTAAACGTTCTAAAACATGAACACAGCAGCAGAAATAATCACATATTTGCAGTCGTAGATGTAACTTACAGGAAGCCAAATCTGCTGTTGACACAAGTAAAGTTTGATATTTAAATTTTGCCTAATGAGTGTTTTATTTTTTAAGCTTTCCTCATAACACCTAAAAACAACTTTGTTCTGTTTTTATTGGTGCTTTTATTGTGTTTACTTTGACTGCAAACTGACAGAACAGTGGATCCGCCTTGAACAAACTTCCAGACAAAAGCCTGTTGTTAGTCTGAAACCCGTGGCAGGAGTCGGATCGTCACCTATAGAGATATCTGGATTTAGACGATGTTACATCCCCAAGGCAGTCTAAGGGTTTTGGAGGGGGGCTGTAACAATAGATAAACCAGGTAAAAATGAAGAGACAAAACCAGGAGGGTAAAGTTAAAGGGTTTATTCTTTAAGTGGGACCGGAAGAAGTCTCAAAGGTGAAAATGAGAACCGAAAAGAAAAGAAAGGGGAGAATAACAACAAAAACCGAGGTTTCTAGTAGACAAATCCTCCATCACAGCACCACAAAGCTGCAGCACACATGCTGCCCAATTGGCCAAGAGGTCCTGAAAGTCAGTTTCCCAGCTAGTCTTATACTCTGCTAATGAAGAGGCAGAGTGACACCAGCTGAGCCTGCTTAACCCACCGGAGCTCAGTAGCAACCTGAGCTGGGGGGGAAATCCCACATGCAGCCACCACTGCATGTAACAGACGACCATAAAAACGCTGTAAAAATGTTTTAAAATGAAGATTTGTTACTATCAGAGGTGAGTAGCCAAAAATTCAACTCAAGTAAGAGTAGCACTACTTCAACATATTTTTACTAAAGTAAAAGTAAAAAGTAGCCGTCCAAGAAATTAGTCAGTTAAGAGTTAAAAGTATTTGGTAGGAAGTCTAATCAAGTAACTGATCAAATTATCAATCATTTACTAATCAGATGGCCCAAAATATAAAGCTATGTGGAAATTTTGGTATTTTAAGAACCAAAATGACAACAATTCATATAAATAACAAAAGAAATTACAAGATCAGGCGAAAGAAAAATTTTTCCAAATCAGTTTCTTCCATTAAAAAACTGATAAAACTTCAGGAGAATCTGCAGGTGTGTTTGAGTTTGGTGAGTTTTTGTTTGTTTTTCATTCAGTGGGTAGAAAATCCAGAAATTTTACTCAAATATATGAACTATAACCCCTTATAGTCCATACATACCTAGTCTTGTACATCTGTAAATAAATATTTATATCTCGTAGAGCACTTCTGGATAGATGCAAACTACATCTGGTTGCTTGTACTTGTGACAGTGCAATGACAATAAAGTTGAATTCTATTCTATTCTATTCTAAATACTTCATGATAAAGTTACTCAAGTAAAGATAAAAAGTACAACGTAGCAAAAATATTCCTAAAGGTAATTTTATTCAAAACAGTTACTCAAGTAAATGTAACTGAGTAAATGTAACTAGTTACTACCAAACTGGTTATTGTTAGAGGTGGAGCCTCGAGTCACAACTATTATTATGACTTGATTTGAAATGATGTTCAGTGATTTGTGACTTTTTACATCAGTGACTTGAACCAGTTTCCTCAAAAAATCTGATATTTCACCCAAAATTCAAAGTTTAAAATAGATTCATGTTAAAAAAATGCTCACAATAATTCGCTCCACTCATTCTGCCTTAAAGACAAACTGCCTCTGTTTTTCCACACTTTGCATGTATGTGCATGAGCTGAGCCGCAGCCAATCAAACTACACAGATTTGACTTTTTAAAAAAATCTGTTTGCAAAGCTAGTTTTTTTTAATATGCTTAAACTACAAATAACCCAACAAAAACCAAAGTGCCACATCAAAAAGAGATGCTAGAAGAGAAGCACAGATGGCGACGGAACATCAAAGCAAAACGAAGACTTGGCCCCGCTGTAAACACTCTGGTTATTACTCAGTAATAACTACAGGCGGCACCAAGTCATCGCTTTGCAAGTGACCTGTGAACGGATGCAACTGTGTCTCTTCTGGTCATTAAATCAAACGCCAGGTAACTTAACCCTCTGATGCATGAATTATGATCGTTTGTGTCAGAATTTTTTTTCCATTTTTTAAAATTCTTTTCTTAAGGCATAAAAAAGGTAGGAATTTTTTTTTGTAAAAATAATTTTTTTTTTATTTTTATGTGATCAATTGTAATTTTGTCCAAATACAAAGTTGTTATTTGAAAAATACATCAGTAGTATTGTTCCTTAGGGGTTATCTGATGTCACAATATTTTTTTTACTTGCAAGAGTCGTCTACAGTAGAAGGAGGGACCGGGTCGGTTCTCATGCTTTTTTGTCTGTCGGCCATATTGTATTTAACAAAAATAATTTCTTGCATTTGCAGCTGATGGCCAGTAGTTGATGGTATATTTTATGATGCATTAGTGTCCACTTCAGTGGTCTGTGTACATTTATAACATAAAAATCCACAGGAAGCACAAGAAAATGGCTTTTAGAAAGCTGCCCACTGTAGTGACCACTATGCATGAAAGGGTTAAGGTTGTGAGCTGAACTGGTGCCTCCATCTTGAATTTTCCCTCCATTGTTTTAATGCTAACTGCCAGTTTTAAACGGCGCAACTGAGGTTATGTGGAGTGAAATATGAAAACATTGAAAACCCGCCATCCTCTGCTAATTTCTTTCATGTGCCTCCGGGCTTTTGCACATTAACGGTGGGGCAAGTTGCTAAACTCTTACCCCCGCTGACTCATTTCCAGAGCATCGTCTGCATTGCAGCTAATTGGAAGTGGCAGAATTCAGAGACGAATTCTGAGAAAAGAAAGGTGAGTGAGTGAAACCCAAACTAAAGCACACAGACGCCCACAGATCTGCGATCAGGAGGAAGATAAGCAATAAGACCTTCTTCATCTTCAACTGACTGTTTTCTGTTTGTTCTTTTTCAAACATTTCAGTTTTATGGATGAGGGCTAGGAAGAATCACAACATTTTAACTAAAATGATCAATTCGTACAGAATAAGATTGAATTAATCTTTGAAAGCAGGAAAAATGTGAAGTTCTGGATGTCAGGTGACACAAAGCGAATGATGTCCGCTATAATTTAGAGTTAGTTGCAGTTTCCTCCAAAATAAGTCAAGTTTGATTTTATAGCAAAATTCATTTCATTCTTTGATAAAATCATCATGTAAATGAACATCAAATATGTTGATCAGAGATCCAGTTACCAAAAGCCACTTTAACCCGCTGGGTTTTTAGTCTAGATTTACAGGAACTCAGTGTTTCAGCAGTTTTGCGGTTTTGTGGAAGTTTGTTCCAGATTTGTGTTGTACATTTGGTGGCTCGGTTTTCTTTCAGTTTGAAGGTTTTGAGTTTTCTGCATGTTTTCCCTGAATGCTCAGTCCAAACACAGGACAGTTAGGTCAGTGTAATACTCTACATAACCATACACTGCAAAAACACAACATCTTGCCAAGTATGGTTATGTTTTTAACCCAGGCTGTTTGATCATTTAACTGAATGTGGTTGTGGGTTTGGAAACCAGACTTCCTTTTCTGTACTGACTGAAATGTACCTGAGTCTGAAAAAATGTTCAAAATGCATTCTAGTTCAAGAAAACACTGCAAAAACACAACATTTTAGCCAGTTTTTTTGGTCTCATTTATTGTGCAAATATCTTATTAAAGTGCGAAGGAATTTGCTAACGGTGTTTGATCCTCGCCAGCAGAGGGCGCTAAAGATCACAATATGGTTTATAAAATAACTCGATCGCTCTCAGCAGATCTTTATTCACAGTTACGTTGATTTTATTTTATTTTTTCACTTATTTTGCACATTTTCTGTTTTAAAAGGAAGGCAAGTCTAGTTCTGCATCAACCATCTGTGATGGACAAGTAGAGATTTCTTTTTCTTTGGTCGCCCCTTGTTTATACAGTCATGGTGTTTTACTGCCCTCTAGTGGACATTTAAACTAATAAACTTCATAATAAAGCTGCACTTTGTACATAAATATACCAGAAGAGGATTAAGGAAACTAAAAAAAAAAAAAAAAAAAATTCTGACTTTAATCTCAGAATTTTAATCTATTAAAATCAGATTTTTTTCCCAGTGAACCTAATCCTGTTCCAGATAAATACATAACAGACAGATTAATAAAAACAAACCAGCAAACCAGATTTGTTAATGAAGACAAATCAGAGCAGAGAAGAGGAGGAGATTTACTGGGAGCAGACTGGTCTGATCACTGGTGGCTGTGGGAAAGAATGAGAATCTGCCGCGTTCTGTTCTCATCCAATCACAGGACGAGCTGCTTCAGGTCATAATGCAGGAAGAAGAACTGATGGTCCAGTTGGACCAGTTCAGCTTCATTCTGGTCCAGTTCCACCTCAGAACTGGTGTCTCTCATCACCAGCTCTAAACTATTAATAAACATGTCAGTTTAAATATTTATGGATGAAAAATCCATAAATTTTTGATAAAAATTGGTGTGATAAAAATAAACCCTGATGGTTCATTCCTGCTGGCTGCTGTCAGAGAGACAAAGGGAAGAACTGCAGAACCAGTCGGACCGCTTCACTGCTGGTCCCTCCTTAAAAACCAAACTCTGATCTGAGGTCAGATTTAAAACTGCTGCTGCTTTAAGCCGATCCGGTTACAGAGGAACAAACAGAACAAGTGAGTTAAAACAGGATTAAAACACTTTTCAATGAGAAAAATCTCTGATTTCTCTACGTTCCTTTGTGGTTTGATACATTTCAGGGTCACAATAACAAGATTTTCTTGGTGTGATAAAGTATATAAATTGTGGCCTTTATTCTTTAGTAGCTGGACAGGAAGCAAAGCAGAGAAAAAGGGAAATTATGCAGTTAATGGATCAGGTGGATCAGGTTGCTTTCGGGAAGGTTAAGAATTTTTAACATAAATAGAAAGAAAGTCGTCTCAAATCAAGTTTCATTTCAGGAGAAACTTTAACCCAGAGGATGATCTTTTGTTATGTTTCGTGTTTCCACCTTTGGACTCGATGGCCACTCCTCTGATGTTCTTGGCTGCAGCCCAGCGGCATGCAGCTAACAGCAGAAAATTAAACTCTGAATAAAAACCTGCTGGACCAGATTCACCTCCGAACCAGGAACAGAGACGTCGATGTTTCACACGCTATCAGGAAGTTATTTTCCATCTTGACTTTCTGATGAGAACATTCGGTTCATCTAAAGCCTGGCTCAGCAAACTGCAGGATACAAAAAGTATTTTAACGCTTCGAAATCAAAAATAGTCTTAAATGCACATTTTTTTCTGTATAAAAGCAAAAAAAATGCATAAAAAGTTATTAAATGATGCACACATAAGTTTAGATCATTGCAATTTAATGTGAGTCTGAGTTATTTTATTAAAAATCATAAAATATTTGACCTAATATGTCGAAACTAAATGTCCTTAAACTATCCATCTTTAAAAATAGCATGAAATTATTCAGATTTTCTGCACAAAAAAGAAAAAGAAGTAGAAAAAAAATACATTTTCTGCTTTTTTTTATGTTCCAAAAGTCAAAAAACTTAAGAACAAAATGCAAACTCATTTTTCTGTTTGCATTTTAAAAAAATATGAACTTTGGGATGAACTGGAGACCAAACTATTAGAAATGAACAGATCAGGATTTTGTGTTATTTTAGGTTAAATTCACAGGGAGTGCAGATGAGCTGCACTGAAATGTTTCATCCTTTTAAAAATGTGTTAACATTTTAATAACAATAACTTTTTCCAATAAAAACTTAACAACTTAATTTCCTCAAGGAGTTTTATTTTTACAGCACAAATCAAATATTTACATTGATTTCTTGCAACATTTCTTAAAGTAAAACAGCAAAAAAAGAAAAAAAATCAATCAAAGTAACATTTAGTTGGATTAAAATCGTCACAAATTAAAAACAGACAGATATAAAATAACGATGACACATTTTTTACCCAAAACCTTCAACCAACATTTGATTCTTTAAAACCCTAAAATAAAAAGAAACTAGAGAAAAGCTCAGAAACATCAGACCTGAGTAAATCTGAGAAGAACCCATGAAACAGTCAGAAAGGTGAATGAACTCATGAAGAGCTTTTATTGGTTGTGCCGACCAATCAAAGCGCTTTATGCTGCAGCCTCACTCACCTGTTCCACTAACAAATACACATTCAAATACCGACCTGATGATCGGCAGGCAACACGCTCTTAAGTGCCTTGCCCACGGGCACAAAGACAGGAGCAAATACACACGAGACCTGTGGGCATCAGCACCGCCATGTCTGAGCAAAGTCTTTTATTCGGAAGATTTTATTCTTCATAATAAAAGTTGGTTGGCCCATCTGGCCTGCAGTCATAGTAAAAAGAACTGTACGTTTGGTTTATTCCTCTTTCCTGTGTCGCTTGATGAAGGTTTGTTTCATAGACACTTTCTGAGGAGTTTTTAGCTCTGACATTTTCCTGGGTGTCTTTTCTCTTTGATTGTCTTGTAGATTTGCTGCTACATTGAATTTCATTCATGACTGAGACGACCTAGGATGTCTGAAAACGAGTCCAAATCACCTAATAGGACTCGGTTTGATTTTTAAAAGATGCATTTTTGCTAAACTAGTGTAACTGAACCACATCTCAACTTGTGGTTGGGGTATGCTATGGTGGCGTAGGGGACAGGGTGACCCACGTTTGGAGGCCTTGAGTCGCCGTCGCAGGTTCGATTCCCGGACCAGGCGATATTTGCCGCTTTCAATGGGAGCTGCAGCTTTGAACTAATTTAACCTCCTGAGCATAAGAGCATGCTTCTGTGAACAATATGTTACCCAGGGCAACCAGCCATCAGGTGACTGAGAATCAACTCCTCACATACCTGGGTGTGGTAAGAGGAACTATTTGACATGTCAGCCTCCTGTCATATAAAGGACACTAGCGCCCACAAAAATGGGTCGGAAGGCAACATGTTTGCTTACTAAAGTTGCAGTTAGATTTTGATGAGACCATACGTTTTTGTTTAACACGTTCTGATACGTGAAGCCCTAAAGCTGAAAGTGGGTGTACTTTCTTTTTACCATGACTGCATCTCACTTGACCACAAACTTGCATTCAAGCACAGTCTGAAGTCTAACTTTTTTTAAACAGTCACTATAAATGTTACTTAACATCTGAAGTGTTTCTGTTTGAAACTCAATACATGGACATATGTCATCATGATTCGTTCACTATTTTAGGCTTAAAGGTGATACAACAGTACAAATATTGCATCTAATACTGTGTTATGCTTCACCAAAAAAACCTTACGCTGGTAACCAACTAGAACAAATACAAGTTGTACAAGTTCAGTTGAATTACTAAGCTTGTGCTTTTGGATATCCACCAAAAGGCTAATGTAGGCTGTAAATGCATCTTTTTTCCAGAGGAAAAAATGTGAGCTTGTTTACAGACCAAGTCTCTGGCTTAATTAGTTTTAAGTAGCTAGAAGGTACTTAAACAATTGTAGCACTGAGACCTAACCCAAATGAGCTGCTGATACATACTTCAGTTTTTTTTTTGTGATTCATGTGTGTCCTTTGCAAGAACTTTAAAGTAAAAGTACTGATGCAAAGAGCAATAATGGCGAACATGTAGTTTAACACCATTATTACGGTGAGAACACAAAATAGAAAACGAGGTAGTCGCATAACTCAAATGGTGTGGCTGCCTAAAGTGATGCTTATCATCTCTATAGCGTAGGTGAGTTGAAACGAGAACATTTCCTCAACCAGCCAGAGATGAGAACATCAGGTCTTATTTATCCCTTGCGGTAAAGCTGGGTTCACACTGGGCGTCTACAGCCGTCTAACAGAATAATTCTGTCTAGAAAGACATTATGGTTTGGCATACGGCATCTTGTCGGTGCACAAGATTTTTTTAAAAGTGTTTTCAAATCTCAAGTTGTTTTTTTTTATCAGTCAGTGTGAACCTGGTTTGACAGAAAGGGATAAACTGAGCCATGGTACGGTAAGTTATTACATGGAAGGGGGGTCATTTGGGTGACAGTTGCAGAATTTAAAAATTAAACAAACAACTAACACTACAAACAAAATAAGTGGTAGACCTATCCATAACCTTTCCCGTTGTGTTGACGCTTTAAGTTTTTCTGGAGTTGGAGGCTTGACATCTGCAAAGAGATGAAACAAAAATAAATAAATATTTGAAGTTTTTAGAAAACACATAGATTGTTTTTTTTTACCAGAAGACACAAAAATAAAAAGATGCTGAAACCATATTGACCTTCAAAGCTCCAAAAATGACTCAGTCCCTGCAGAAAATTTGATTTGTTGACAAAATGCAAAATCATTGAGCAAGAACTCCAATATTAAACTGATTTGATCAAAATTAGCGAATTAATTCTGCTTTCAATGGAAGCTGCAGCTTTGAACTAATTTAACCTCCTCAACGCAAGAGCATGCTTCTGTGAACAATATGTTGCCGAGGGCAACCAGCCATCAGGTGGCTGAGAAACAACTCCTCACATACCTGGGTGTGGCAAGAGGAACTATTTTACAGCAGGTCAGTAAAAACCATCGACTGACTGCAGCAAGACAAAGAAATAAATACTGAAGGGATCAATGTTCGAACATTAAGATGCCCAAGCATTGGAAAGCAAGAAGGAGACATTTAAATATCATAAAATCCTGGAAGAAAATGTCAAGTTGTCTGTGAGGAAACTGAAGTTGACTCTCAAGAAGTCGTTGAAAAGTTTGACCAGGTGTAGTTTAAAAAAAATACTCATTAAATTAAGGCAACATATTACAACCAATATTATTAATCAGATTTTATCATGTTTGGGTTTTAGTTAAAGTTAGTTCAGCAATTTAAGTATATTCAAGTAGAAAACATAAATTAATAATTTAAACAAACAAATTAAGTTGAAAAATAGAATCTACTAAAGGGGTAGGACTACAGCTTATCCTGCCACATAGTATAATTTTATAGCACAATCAAGTAAAGGTCAAGTTCAGTTATAAAAATCCTGAAAATTGCAATTTAATTCCCTAAAACTGAGCTTCTGTCTCTTTAAGACGTTCATTCCCTATTAAAAAAAACCCAGAAAGAAATCTAAAGTGATTTATTGGAACTTTGCATTTTCAAAAATGTAAAATGTTGGACAACAGCGCTCGCCGTCAGTCTTTACGTTTGAATGGCTCGTGTCTTGGTCATGTTTTCTGACTGTAACAAGAAAAGACAGACATTCACAGGAAGTGCTTTTCACTTAACAACTGTGAAAGTATATTAAGCTAACATCACTGACAAAAATGAACATAAACAAAATTATTTTTATTTTATTTAGTTAGAATAAGTAGATTTTACTCCAAACAGTTTTATTTCAGAATAAGTAACTGCCACAAAATAAAATAATTACATTATTTATATTTTAGTTAAAATCTTTTTGATCACAGAATTATTTTTTACAGTGCACCTGTGACATGCATCAGTTTATACCCAAAAAGCAGAATTCAAAATAGTTGAAAGAGCAACAAGATTTTTAAAATGTGAGGTCTTTTGTTGGCATATGAAAAATAAAAATAGTGGTTTATCCTGTTTAACAGTGAAGTCATTGGTCACAGTTTGATGTATCTCAGTTTTTTTAAGCTTACCTCTGACTACAAGCTCCAGTTTTGTGAGGTTACTTCTTCCTTTAGTGGCAACAATCCACCAATACCGTCCTGCGTCGCTCAGCCTCAGGTCAGACAGGAGACATTCAACCATCCCGTTCCTGAGCTGGGGGTCGCACTGGAGTCGATCTTTGAACTGATCATCTGTGTGCGGGTCAGGCTGAAATCTGCTGTCATACAGATAAATACTCCTCAGTGGCCTGACGGTCATCAGATCAATGTTCAGCCAGTCAGAGGAAGAATTAACTGGACACAAAACCGTCAGTGTGACGTTCGAGTGTTCGTCTGCTTGGTATTGTTGCCGAGTGTCGTTCACATCGAGCGGAGGTCTTCCTGCAGGAGTCAGAATGAAAAGATAAAGTCAGCTCTCATCAATATATTTGAAAAACTCTCTTTAAAGACGAGGAGAAACTGACTTAAAACCTAAACAACAAACCCAAAGTGACCACCAAGCTCTCTGGCTTCATAAGTCTCTAACTTTTCCACACATGCCATGTCCTAACATCAAACTTTCACATACGTAATGCTTAATTGTAAAACCTCCAAAACACATTTGACAGCTTTGTTCACATTTTTACAGTATTTACAGTGTTGACTCAGATTTCCATAATTAAAATCACTACATACCAATCGCCATGCTGCAAAAACACAAACTTTTACCAAGTTTTTATCCATTTTCTAGTGCAAATATTTTAATATTTGTCTTATTTGTCTTGAAATAAGACAAAACTAACTTACAAGTAATGACAGGAAGTGGTAGGAGGATGATGGCATGTCTTTTAAAGGACACATTACAGACTCTACCCGTTTCTACATGCACTTTCCCATGTAGAAACATGGGAAAGGTCCCATGTTTCGCTGGAATAGTCCCTGTAATAATAATTATTTATGCTTAAGTTTGGTTAAGGATCTGCTAAAACCATAATTAACTAAAGAATTTATTTTTAAAAGCAAATCAGAAGAAATCAGTTCCTCACCCTGTGCAGCAGGACACAGAGCCCCGATCAGCACCGATAACAACGGGACAATTCTCCACATTTTTTTATTTACCTGTAAACAAGAAATTAGATGTTAATTTTATTCACTTTAAATCGTGTTTTAAAACCTGCTTCCATTTCATCTGTCATTAAAACGACTAAATGTTGAGTTCAGTTTCACTTTTATGTTTTCACTCGGATCAGGTCTAGAAATGATGAATATATTATGAGCTGCACATTAAATAATATATTTTTTAAAAACACGTAACCAAAATGAAAATAATTACTCCTTTAAAAAATGTAATTACCAAAAATACAAAT